>NC_142802.1:49492606-49512578 GCF_049724085.1 Artemia sp. Qi Xiang Cuo
AGGATACTCACTCTCTTTGAAAAGGTTTTTTTTAAGAATGTACATGTGAACTCATGACGTACATTCATTGCGCAATTGACAACAAGAGCAGAAAAAAAAACCTGTTTGCTTTAAATTATATTGTTACGATCAAACTCTCAAAAACATGCTTGACTACATTATACATTTCCAATTAACTAGTTTGGTAATCTGCCATGGAAGGGTGCCATGGAACGTAAAGGCCCAGAAACTTGGAGTTGACCCAGAAACTTGTCTGGTTGGCCCAGAAACATACCTGGTTGGCCCGGAAACCTGTCTGGTAGGTTTTGTATAATTCCATATTCAACTGACATCAATAGCAATAATCAGTCTGGTAATCTGCCATGGAAAGGTCCCATGGAATGTCTAGGCAAATAACATGGAGATTACTATATGTCTAGGCAAATAACATGGAGATTGCTATATGTCTGGGCAAATTCCATATGTACATACTACTCACGCATCCGTGATCTTTCTTCTGGCAAAAATGCAAAATTCCACATTTTTGCAGGTAGGAGCTTGAAACCTCTACAGTTGGGTTCTCTGATACGCAAAATATTATGGTGTGATTTTCATTAAGGTTCTGTAACTTTTAGGGGGTCTTTCCCCCTTTTTTGAAAATTAGCCAAATTTTCTCAGGCGTTTAACGTTTGATGGGTAGCACTAAACTTGATAAAAGTTATATATTTGAAATCAGCATTGAAATCTGATTCTTTTGATGTATCTATTGGTAACAAAAACCCGTTTTCTAGAGTTTCGGTTACCATTGCGCCGGGTCGCTCCTTACTTACAGTTCGTTACCACGAACTGTTTGAAAATTGCAGTCAGCATTCCTTTCGACTTAATACCCTGAGCCACTCCTGAAATGCTGCATATAAGCCCTGTTGACAACCTGGATACACATATTGAGTCTTGAATAAGATCAACATTCCCCCAAACTTTCTTACCTCTTAGCCGTTTCTATGCTTTTTGCAGATACGCCATTTTGAAAGGGTGGATGCACATAGTGTCTTTTGATTGGTTAAACACAGAGTTGTGCCAACTGAACATATTTTATGTCCAATGGACGTATTACTGTGTGCCGGGACACAATGACATATTAGGGCAAAAAAGGGACATATTTTAGAAATGTAGGACATAAAAGGGACATATTTTGTAAATTTGTGACATAAAATAGAATATTTCCCCGCTGGATACATATTTTCGTAAAAACAAAATGTAATTTTTCACCAAATCAGTACTAAAACTACTTGTCTAGCACCAAATTTGCTTAACTACTGATTTTGAACAAACGTTATTCTTTTTACAAACTTTATTACTTTTCGGAGTTGCTTGCATTTTCCTGCAGACAATAATCTGCAAATACTCTTGAAATTATTTAAAACTTTTTATTCTTTAATCTGTAAACGATTTTATTTCTTCTTACATCTAAGCTACAGTCAAGATAATAGGCAACAAGACACCTTTTTCGTCAACAATGGCTTCCGGCTTCCAGTAGTCAGGCAAAAACATCTATCTATTTATCAAGTATTACTAACTGAAAATAAAAAGTTAGCAAAAGAAAAAAATAGATTCTTGATGATCTGGAATCAATTTTGATATCAATAGATGTACCAAAAGATTAGCTTATTGTGCTGATTCCAAATATATAATATTTTTTAAGTTTATTGTTACCCATTAGTGGGCCTGACAAAAATTTGCCAAATTCTCGAAAAAGGGGAAAAACACTCCATAAAAGTCGAAGAATTTTACTGGAAATCACGCCATCAGATTCAGCGCATCAGAGAACCCATCTTTAGAGGTTCAAGCTTACATCTATAAAAATGAAATTTTATAGTGTTTACCAGCAGAAGCATCACGAATTTGTGTTTATTTGTTGTTGTTGCTTTTTCCAGGCGTGATCATATCGAACCAATGGTACTAGAATTTTGCAAGAGGGCTCGTTCAAACGAAAATTAAAAGATCTATTGTCTTTTTTAAGTGTCCAAAAAATTGAAGGACAACTAGCCCCCGTCCCACGCCCTTTTTTCCTGAAAGTCGTCTGATCAAAATTTTGAGATAGCATATGAATAGATATTTCTTTGGAAATGACATGACCCCTCAGTACCACAAGAGGAAGGGCTGCAAGCTATGAAGTTTGCCCTATTGTTTACATATAGTATTTGTTATAGGGAAGTATACTGACATTTTTCAAGGGAGGGGATATCTTCTGGGGATGAATTTTTACGGGGAGAATTCCCCATTGGGATGGGAACTTTCTGGGGGTGAACTTTTCAGGGAAAATTTTACATGGGGAGATTTTGCCAGAATTTGTATACAGAATGTGTGTTATTTGTCTTTTTTCTCGTTGTTGATCCCATTGTACATGTGGAGACACTTTGAGGGAAATCTCAGGGGGAAGTTTTCAGCGGAGTTGGAATTCACTTGGGATCGTTTTTTTTGGGGGGGGGGATTTTCCACGGGAGGAATTTCCATGAGGGAATTATCACCAGGAGAAATTCTCCATGGGATATTTCTGGGGATAAAATTTCCAGGGGGCTATTTTCCAAACAGAGATACTCCCCAATGACCTTAAAAAGGATCAAAAACTAAATGAATACAAGTCTTTCTTTAAATAAAAGTATTGTAAGGAGCATTTTTCAGGCAGAATCGTAAGCAAAAAATTTTCTGGGAAGGATTCGCAGTTGGGATGGAATTGGCCGGGGGGTAATTTCCCGGCGGAAGAATTTTACATGAGAGGAACTTTATATAGAGGAATTTTTCGTGGGGGAATTTTCCATAGAGGGGATGGATTTCTTAGGATTATCTGAAAAACGATAGGATTATCTAAATAAATACAAAAACTAGTTTTTTCCACCGAAAGTAAGGAGTGAGATTAAAACTTAAAACGTACAGAAATTATTCCGTATATGACGGGAGCTACTCCCTCCTCAATACCCCTCTCTCTATGCTAATGTTTGACCTTTTGTCTATTTTTTTTCTAAGAACGATTCTTGAAACACAAGGGCCGTATAACTGAATCAAAACTTTTTTAAAAGTTCTTGAAAAGATTTTAGCGTGAAGAGAGGGGTATTGAGGAAAGTTCAGCTCCCCTAATATATTGAATAATTATTGAATGTTTTAAGTTTTAATGTTGCTCCTTACTTCAAGTAGAAACAACTTGTTTTTTATTTAATGAATGAAAGCCAAGAGCGATAAGGTTACAATTTACAATTACAATTTACAGTCCCCCCCCCACGCTCTTCATTTCCCCAAACATGTCCAATTTAAAACTTTGAGATTGCCATTTTGTTCAGCATACATTAAAAGTTCCAGTGATTATGCTTTTGTGGATGAACCCCCCCCCCCAAAAAAAAAAAATCTTTCAGGGCAAGGGCTACGAGTTATACTAGTTCGCCATTATTAACATATAAGGTTTCTATGGAAGGGTTGGTTTTATAAGCTTTGGAGGGGACTCACTGGATTGAAAATCAGATGTTCTAGTGCTATTTTGTAGAGACACAAGTGGTCAGAGGCAAACCAGCAACCCCCCTCCACCAACGTCATCTTTTCCCTAGATGCATCCGACGGAAATTTTGATATGGTAATTTTGTTAAAAATGGTCAAAACAACATATAACAATGCCTTCAGCGTTTACACAACCCCTAAGAGCCCTGGAACGAGGGTTGTAAGTTATGCCCCAGAGGCATATAAGGTTTTATGGAATAGGTAGTCGTATAATTTTCAGATGGGGCTCATTTGATTGAAGTTTAGTGCCCTTTATAAGAGTCAAAAGTGATTTGAGGGCATCCCCCCTCCCCCGCGCCTATCAGTTCCGAAAACCAGCATCCAATCAGAAGTTGTAGACATCTATTTTGTTCAGATTTGTTCAAAGGTCCAGTTATTATGCCTTTGGGGATGTCACCCCCCTGATTGAAGTGTAACCCAGCTTACCTAGCGTTCCTCAACGTCGATTGACTCCTGGATTGTATCTTGTGACATGCGCAAGAAATACTCTGATTGGCAAAAATCTACCAAAAGAAGTGAAAATGCTGACCCTCGTGCTGACCATACCTGTCAAGCGTGACTCTCGTAGGAAGATGAGCCTTAAGCTTTTTACTCAAGTTTTTTACTCTTTACATGTTTTTATGACTTGTGCGCTTTCACACTAGTTCATTTTTTATGAGTAAACTAAATGGATCTTTTTCGTTTTCATCATATTCGATATTAACTGATCACTTGAACGAGGTTTACAAGTTGTAAAAAAACTAGTTTCCCAGATTTCAAGATGGACATATTATAGACAAAATATGGACATAATTTGGCTAAAAAGGACACATTTTTGGATGCTCAAGGGACATATTCATTGACGAAAAAGTTGGCAACCCTGGTTAAACATCCCCTGAAAGTTTTATCTAAGGACCTTTAGCCATTCCTCTGTTATTGTAGTTATGCCCACAGAAAGAAAACTTGTGGTTAAAATTTTGGTAACCTCATTATTTCAGTTTGCCAAAATTTTAGGACTTGCCGTATTTATAAATGCGGCAACAAATAGTGTCTTATGTATGGCTGCTCAAATACCATCAGAAAGAACAGTACCCAAAAACCTTCGATGGTTTAATGGTTCATAATACCTTTCAGGTGTCTGTAATTTATAGCTGGAAATCAATTTTTCCCCGACACATAGTTCAAGTTGATACTAAAAAAAATTCCCACCACACCATTTATAACCAGTTTTGGCTCCTTTCAATTATCGTAGCGTATAATGTAAAAACCCCTTCAAGTAAGGGGCATGGGCGTAGGCAGCAGTAGGTAGCATATTGTCTAGGGGGGGGGGCAGTCGATAGTGTGATGGAGTTTTATCAACTGCTTTTTCCAAACCATCTGCTTTTTCAGCCATATCTAATGTAAATTTGAAGGTCTAGGGGGGCAGATGCCCCCCCCTCTGCCCCCCCCCCTACGCCCATGGTAAGGGGTATCTCTAAGGTCGTTCCCGGGGCATTGGAGATGCACTGGCTTGGTATCCTAGATACAAATTGTCTTTTAATTTACCTTTCTACTTAACTTAAGCTAAGAGAATTAGAGCAAAGTGTGTTTTTAATTTTGATTCCCTGTCCTCTACCCAAATCCACTAAATTAACAATAAAAAAAAATTCGCCATTGCTTTACGTTAGTTCTAGTTGCAATCAGTATTGTAGCTTCATGAATATGTAAGAGACGGAAACATTTTACAAAATATTTATTACATCTTATATCGGTATTACAATATCCCGAATAACGTAGTTTATAGTAATTTACTCTTTCTTGTTTTGTTCCAATAATGTAGTCTTTAAGGAGGGGGGCGGGGAAGTATTTTATTAGCTATAAAAGTAAAGCAATAATACTCTCTGGAAAGTATTACAAAAATTGTTTCAGTCCCTACTGAAGCAAGTTTTATCAAAAATTTCTTTATTAGGCATATATGTGAGGAAATTTATTCAGTCAGGTTGAAATGATTCAAAAAAATAGCAAACAAAATAATTTTACAAAAACAGTCCAATAAGAGATAAATCTGTTTTTTTAAAGTTCTAATTTCAAAGGACCCTTCCTCTCACGTGCAAATTTGCAAAAATTTGTAATTACGAAATAATTATTCCGAAATACGGAATTACGAAATAATTCCAAAATAAAGTGATACTTGTTCCTCCTCCTCATCAGTCTGTGTAGACAGTGGCGGATCCAGGGGGCAAGGGGGCACCCCCTAGCGTGGTCTAAAGTAGTATAATTTACTTAATTAACACAAGTTTGAGTTAATTAAACTTTCTCCTAACGCAAGCTTATCGGATCAACCTATTTTGCCCCCCCCCCCCCCTGAAAAAAATCCTGGATCCACCCCTGGATGTAGACAGTAGTTTCTGCAAACTTTGTTTTTGTGCGATTCTTGTCTCCTGACTCAATTCTCAGATGTCTTGCCACAAATAAAGAAATTTTTATTTTTTGAGGCATTTGAGGATTATTAAGAAAATCCAAGTTTAAAACAAAGATAATGAGTAATATTACTATCACGGACTGTAGAGTATGAAAGATTCGTCTTGACTTCATATTAGATAACTGCAATAGAGAAAAAAACTTACTGTTTCCTTGTTGCTCTAAAACTATTTCCTACAAAATTAACTCCTGACTTTTCGTTGTTATAGAAAATAAAGTTGTGAGACAGAGTCAAACCTTACCGTAAAGAGCAAGGCGTTGAGGAGGGGACAGCCCCTTTCATATACGGAACAATTTCTGTTCGTTTTAATGTCGCTCCTTACTTTCTGTTAAAAAACTTGTTTTTTTATATTTAATTTCTGAACACTGTTGAATTCATGCAGCTTTGATTTTGGCTCACCGTACATGAATAATAAAAAAAAAAATGCATATTAGTTTTTGGCTAAATGGCTTTCTCGAAATTTTGATCTGACACAACATACGAATTAACTTACGTAACGAACATATATGTTCGTATATTTTTATTGTGTATATTAGGGGGTTCACCCCTTATTCGATACCTCACTCTTTACGCTATAGTTCAAATTTTGTTCCAATTCTTTAAGAATGACCTCTTAATCCCATAGGCCGTTAATAAGAATAAATAGAAGTGATGAAAGTACAGAAAAACTTTAGCATAAAGAGCGAGGTAGTGGCTAGGGGGCGAACCCTATCATATGCGTAATAATTTCTGTTCGTTTCAAGTTTTGATGTTCCTCCTTACTTTCAGTCGAAACATTTTTTAAAACTAATTTCTGATCGTTTTCTTTAAATAATGCTGGGAAATCCAGTGCCCCCTTCATAGCAATGTCCCTTCCTTCCTGAAAACTTCCTCCATAGAAAGATACTCCCAAGTAACCTCCGACCCCTCCCCAGCTACCAGAAAAAAATCCCCCTGAAAACTTCTGTGTACTTCCCAATAACCAATGCTATGTGTAAACATGGGGCTACGTTCATAACTTGCAGACCTTCCCCCGGCGACTGTGGGGGATTAAGTCATCCTCAAAGACATATTGTATTTTTTGACCATGTTGAAGAAAATGGTTACCTCAAAATTTTGATCAGGTGACTTTGGGTAAAAAAATGAGCGTGGGAGGGGGCCTAGTCGCCCTCCATTTTTTGATCACTTAAAAACGGCACTAGAACTTTTAATTTCTGTTTGGATGAGCCCTCCTGCAATAGTATAGGACAATTGTGTCGATACGATCACCCTTGAAAAAAACAAAACAAAAAACAAACAAACAAACAAACAAAAAACAAATACACGCATCCGTGATCTTTCTTCAGGCAAAAAAAAAATTAAAAATTCCACATTTTGAGACTTCTTGAAACTTCAATAGTAGGGTTCTCTGATACGATGAACCTGATGGTGTGATTTTCATTACGGTTCTTAGACTTTTAGGGGGTGTTTAATCTTTTTTGGAAAATAAGGCTAATTTTCTCAGGCACGTAACTCTTGATGGGTAAAACTAAACTTAAATACTTGAAATCAGCATATAAATCTGATTCTTTGGATGTATCTATTGGTACCAAAATTCTGATTCTTAGAGTTTCGGTTTCTATTGAGCCGGGTCGCTCCTTACTTACAGTTTGTTACCACGAACTGTTTAATAACTGAAAAGAGAAAAAACTTACTGTTTCCTTGTTGCTCTAAAACTATTTCCTACAAAACTAACTCCTGACTTCTGAGTGATACAAAGTCATGAACTGCTACCCAGACCGTCATGACGAAATTATATGACAGGCTGAATCACCTCGTCCTGTATATGACAGGCTGAGGCTCAAATCTTCTCCTGTATATGACAATCAAATCTCTTCCTGTACATGACAAGCTCAGGTTAATCATATCGTTTCCTGTATAATGATCCAATTTAAATTTATTGTCAAATAATCTTAATAACCTAGTTTTCACTTGTGCACCTTACTTTTATTGTTGCCAACGCTGTGAGACAAACCTTATAAGTTTATTGACAAAAATTGTACTACAAGATATTATTCGGAGACTTGGGCGTTTAACCTCCTGGAAAATCCCCCCTCCCGTCGAAAAGACCCCGCATGACTGGATTGTCTCCATTCACTTTCGACTTATTAAAAAGGACTAAAATTCTGAATTTCTGATGTAAAGCACCCTCCAACGTTTCTTCGACCATGATGTGGAGGTGGGGATGAGCCTCCCTCCTATACGGAATAAATTATTCTCATTTTGGTTTTAAGTTGCTCTTTACTTTCTTAATAACAGCGTGGACCAGAAATATTTCCAGAAGTCAAGAGGGATTAAGTATCAATTTCACATTTTTGATGTGTTTTTTGTGCCCCCCCCCCAAAAAAAAAAAATTCCCGCCAACAGTTATGGCCTTGGGAATTATAAAACCAATTCCTACCACCACCCTCCCTTCCTCTCTCCCTTAGAACTCATTCTGTAATTATCTGAAGGCTCAATGAGCGCGGGATATTGTGGCATTAAAATGCACCCTTCGAGGTATCATCTTTCCTCCCTAACTAAAAAAAAATCAGAGTCCCACTGTAGAAGCTTAAGTGCCTTTTTAAATTTTGTCCATTGCCTGCAATCAGTATTTGTTAATGGGAAACATACGGTCATTTTTCGCAGGAGGTTTCTGCTGGGGGTTGATTGTATGGGGGCAATTGTTGGAGGGGGGAGCTGTTTGTTGTTGTTGCTATGCTTAACTATCATAACTATTTGAATAAAATCAGAGTCGAAAAAAAGATAAAAATAGGCTCAAAATCAATCAAATTAACGAGAATATTCAAATAAAGAAGACATCTCGTTACCCAAAATTTACACGAGGAGAAAAATAGTAGTAAGGGTGTGCACAGTATCACGGGCTTTTTAAGGGTGTGCACAGTATCAGGGGCTTTTTAAGGGTGTGCACAGTATCACGGGATTTTTAAGGGTGTGCACAGTATCACGAGTGATTGCGTAATATGACTTACCAGGGTCAGTCACCTATTACTACGAACGGTACATGCCTTACCAGACGGGTTTCTAATGGGTATAGTCTGGTTTGGTGGGTACAATCTGGTTTGGTGGGTATAGTCTGGTTTGGTAGGTATAATCTGGATTGGTGGGTATAGTCTGGTTTGGTGGGTACAGACTGGATTGGGGGGTATAGTCTGGTTTGATGGGTATAGTCTGGTTTGGTTTTTCAAAGAGAGTGACTATCCCCATGCATATAGGTAATACTTCTACAGGGCATTACATCTTTTCAAAGAAAGTGAGTATAACTTGATTGGTATAATAAAGGGTTAAGGTGATTAGCGATTACGAACGAGGATAGTACGAATTGTTTGTGAAAAACCCGGATGAATTAGTTGAAAATAAAGTTTTGTCTGAAAAGTAACGATAGAATGACATTGTGACTTGACCTAGCTTTACCTCTCCGATGTGGTCTGTATAATGCACAAGTAACGTTTGAAAAGTATTGTCAATTTAAAATAGGATCTAACGTTCCCTTCAACCCCCCATTTCTGAGGGGCAGGGGAGGGTAAGAGAGGGGGAGGGGGAGTCAATTTTGGAGGTAACACATTCTAAAAGTTGGCAAGGTTTTTTTTTTTATAAGAATTGAACAATTAATGTACGCCATGAATTCCCCCTCCCCGTGCTAGGATTATTGCCTGGCGGTGGCAATGGATATTACCTCTAAATAAAGAGAATTAAGGTGATAGTGTTCCGTTACAATAAGTCAAGTATAATAGAATTTATGCTCCTAGTGGAAGCTCGTAAAACCCTTCCCCCTCCCCGCGCTAGGATTATTGCCTGGCTGTGACACTAACTGCAACTTCTATGGTAAGCACCATTTATCAGATAGCTAAGGGGGTTCAATTAAATGAGGGTTCAGTTGCATGAGGGTTCAGAAGCTTGGGATTCAGTTAAAGAATACCTCATCGAAGGATATTTTTTTTATGTATTTTGTGTCTATTACCCAAAAATTGCGTTGTCTTTCTCACACCAACTAGTAAATATTTATCAGACTTTTATTTTTTCTGTTTAATTATTTTCAGTGTAAGCCAATAGAATGTCGGGTAGGAGAATGTCACCTCCTCGACAGTTATTTTTTTTTATTTATTTTATAGCTATTACCCAAACGTTGCGTTGTCTTTCTCACACCAACTAGTAAATATTTATCAGGCTTTTATTTTTTACCATTTCAAGCCTCAGAAGAAAATAAGAATAGTGGAATTAAAAACGAAGACTGACATCTGGCATACTGCAACACTAAGCATGGAGGAGGAGATGCATCTTGTAGAGCAAACTGCTTCAGTTGAAAGTTGGTATAGTTTCATGAAGAGATGGGACCATCAAGCACAGTACTATGAATTAGACCCCTATTATGCCTTGTCATTTTAAATGTTATTGCTGATCCGAGTAAAACCAATGCCAATATACCTCATTCTTTTATTCTAACTTAACTTGTAGGAATAGGACTTCATTCCATCGACTAAATCAGTTTATTCATGTGTAATGGTGAACAAAAAGACTATTAATTCTCCGTATTCTTCTTCTTCTTCTGATCATGTGCCCACACCTCCTTCTCACCCGGGGTCAGTTGACGTCTTAATATCCGGTAGAAATTGCATATTCCACTCGTTCTCCATACCTCATAATATCCATAATGAGTGATATAGTGGGAGTCATCGATCTTAGGTTCCCGATCTAGACATGAAAATTAAATTTTCTGTTTAATTATTTTCAGTGTAAGCCAATATAATGTCGGGTAGGAGAATGTCACCTCCTCGATAGTTATTTTTTTTATTTATTTTATAGCTATTACCCAAACGTTGCGTTGTCTTTCTCACACCAACTAGTAAATATTTATCAGGCTTTTATTTTTTACCATTTCAAGCCTCAGAAGAAAATAAGAATAGTGGAATTAAAAACAACGACTGACATCTGGGATACTGTACCACTAACCATGGAGGAGGAGATGCATCTCGTAGATCAAACTGCTTCAGTTGAAAGATGGTATAGTTTCGTGAAGAGCTGGGACCATCAAGCACAGTGCTATGAATTAGACCCCTATTATGCATTTTCATTTTAAATGTTATTACTGATCCGAGTAAAACCGATACCAATATACCTCATTCTTTTATTCTAACTTAACTTGTAGGAATAGGACTTCATTCCATCGACTAAATCAGTTTATTCATGTGTAATGGTGAACAAAAAGACTATTAATTCTCCGTATTCTTCTTCTTCTTCTGATCATGCGCCCACGCCTCCTTCTAACCTGGGGTCAGTTGACGTCCTAATATCCGGTAGAAATTGCATATTCCACTCGTTCTCCATACCTCATAATATCCATCATGAGTGATATAGTGGGAGTCATCGATCTTAGGTTCCCGATCTAGACATGAAAATTAAATTTTCTGTTTAATTATTTTCAGTGTAAGCCAATATAATGTCGGGTAGGAGAATATCACCTCCTCGACAGTTATTTTTTTACTTATTTTGTAGCTATTACCCAAACGTTGCGTTGTCTTTCTCACACCAACTAGTAAATATTTATCAGGCTTTTATTTTTTATCATTTCAAGCCTCAGAAGAAAATAAGAATAGTGGAATTAAAAACAACGACTGACATCTGGGATACTGTACCACTAAGCATGGAGGAGGAGATGCATCTCGTAGAGCAAACTGCTTCAGTTGAAAGATGGTATAGTTTCGTGAAGAGCTGGGACCATCAAGCACAGTGCTATGAATTAGACCCCTATTATGCATTTTCATTTTAAATGTTATTACTGATCCGAGTAAAACAGATACCAATATATCTCATTCTTTTATTCTAACTTAACTTGTAGGAATAGGACTTCATTCCATCGACTAAATCAGTTTATTCATGTGTAATGGTGAACAAAAAGACTATTAATTCACCGTATTCTTCTTCTTCTTCTGATCATGCGCCCACGCCTCCTTCTCACCCGGGGTCAGTTGACATCTTAATATACGGTAGAAATTGCATATTCCACTCGTTCTCCATACCTCATAATATCCATCAGGAGTGATATAGTGGGAGTCATCGATCTTAGGTTCCCGATCTAGACATGAAAATTAAAAGGCTACGAATTTCAAAATCAATTTAATTTTCATTGAATACTTTTCATTTAAGTTTAAAATACGCTAAAAGATGGTTCCCGAGAAACTATTTCAGTTTCTATAAAAATGAATGAATTTAAAAATCAAATTTAATTTTCATTGAATACTATTAATTTAAACTTAAAATAAGCTAAAAGATGATTCTTGTGAAAATATTATTTAATTTTCTTTCATATTATTACTTTCCATTTAAGCTTAAAATAGGCCTACTATAAATGGCGGTTCCCGTGAAATTATTTCAGTTTTCTATAAAAATGAACGATTTTCAAAATAAAAGAAAATGGCCCATCTTTAACAAATATAGCCTTAGCTAGTTAAAACTGCGCATAAATTCTTGATTTTCATTCTAACTTAACTTGAAGGAAATAATCGAGTCAAACTCAAAACGAGCAGAAATTCTGTTTTTTTGTTCGGCATAAATAAAAGGTCCAATACCTTAGTTAAACTAAGAGGTTAAATTTTGACATCGTTTGACAATTTACTAAAATTTCAGGTTTTCTTATGCAAGAGTCGGATCACACACACAAACACACACACAGACACACACACAAACATACAAAATACACATTTACATTTTTAATTTTCATGTTTTTGGTTTTATGTTGATGAAGAAGTTAAACACATCTTCAACTAGTAATTTTTTTTTTGTTCGGTATAGATGAAAGGTCCAATACCAGGGTTAAAATAAGAGGTTAGATTTTGACATCGTTTGACAATTTACTAAATTTTAATGTTTTATTATTCAAGAGTAGGAAAACACACACAATCACACACAGACACACACAAAAACATACAAACATGTTACCAAATTCCACATTATTGCACAGAAATACCAAAATCGTAGGTTAGGTTAGCCTATGTACGGATGACTTCCCGTGAAACTATTGCAGTTTCTATAGAAATGAATGATTTTAAAAATCAAATTTAATTTTCATTGAATACTTTTCATTTAAACTTAAAATACGTTAAAAGATAATTCTCGTGCAACTATTGCAGTTTGTTTAAAAATGATTGAATTTCAAAATCAAATGAATTTTGAATTTAATACTTTTTGTTTAAAATTAAAATATGATAAAAGAAGGTTCTCGTGAAACTGTTGCAGTTTCTATAAAAATTGCTGAATTACAAAATCAAAATTAAATTGCATTTACTACTTTTCGTTTAAACTATGGCAGTTTCTATAAAAATTTGAAAGCTAAAAGTTAAAAAGCTGCTCACCAAGTTTAGCGAAATAAAAGCGTCTATTTGCGTTCCACTTCATGATCCAAATTGTAAGAAGGAACTGAACATATATCATCCCATTTTTAAGTCATTTTATACGTTATATCTTGGAAATTAAAAGAAATTAAGCCTCTTCTTATCAGATTCAAACGCTTAATATCCCCAAGCATATGCGAGTCAAATTTCACTTTAAAGTGCTAACGTATCTGATGAAATAATTTAAGTCGTATGATCAATTTAGTAAGAATCTAGGTTCCCGATCTAAAAAAAAAAGAAAAAAAGAAAAAAAAATGAATTTCAAAATCAATTTAATTTTCATTGAATACTTTTAATTTAAACTTAAAATACGCTAAAAGATGGTCCCCCATGAAACTATTGCAGTTTCTATAAAAATGAACGAATTTCAAAATCAATTTAATTTTCATATGAATACTTTTCATTTAAGCTTAAAATACGCTAAAAGACGGTTCCCATGAAATTATTGCAGTTTTCTATAAAAAATGAACTATTTACAAAATAATCTAAAATGGCCTATATTTAACGGATATAGCCTTAGCTAGTTAAAACTGCGCATAAATTCTGGATTTTCATTCTAACTTAACTTGTAGGAAATAATCGAGTCAAACTCAAAACGAGCAGAAATTAAAATAAGTTGGGTGCAAAAATCCCCTATGTCTTCCCAATTTAATTTTCTTTACGCTAAAAGACGGTTCCCGTGAAATTATTGCAGTTTTCTATAAAAATGAACGATTTTCAAAATCAAAGAAAATGGCCTATCTTTAACGAATATAGCCTTAGCTAGTTAAAACTGCGCATTAATTCTTGATTTTCATTTTAACTTAACTTGTAGGAAATAATCGAGTCAAAGTCAAAACGAGCAGAAATTAACATAAGTTGGGTGCAAAAATCCCCTATGTCTTCCCAATTTAATTTTCTTTCATATGAATACTTTTCATTTAAGCTTAAAATACGCTAAAAGACGGTTCCCGTGAAATTATTGCAGTTTTCTATAAAAATGAACGATTTTCAAAATCAAAGAAAATGGATACTTTTCATTTAAACTTAAAATACGCTAAAAGATGGTCCCCCATGAAACTATTGTAGTTTCTATAAGAATGAACGAATTTCAAAATCAATTTAATTTTCATATGAATACTTTTCATTTAAGCTTAAAATACGCTAAAAGACGGTTCCCGTGAAATTATTGCAGTTTTCTATAAAAAATGAACGATTTTCAAAATCATCGAAAATGGCCTATCTTTAACGGATATAGCCTTAGCTTGTTAAAACTGTGCATAAATTCTGGCTTTTCATTCTAACTTAACTTGTATTAAATAATCGCGTCAACCTCAAAACGAGCAGAGATAAAAATAAGTTGTTGGCAAAAATCCCCTATGTCTTCCCAATTTAATTTTCTTTATGGTAAAAGACGGTTCCCGTGAAATTATTACAGTTTTCTATGAAAATTAACAATTTTAATAATCAATGAAAATGCCCCATCTTTAAGAAATATAGCCTTAGCTAGTTAAAACTGTGCATTAATTCTTGATTTTCATTCTAACTTAACTTGTAGGAAATAATCGAGTCGAACTCAAAACGAGCAGAAATTAACATAAGTTGGGTGCAAAAACCCCCTATGTCTTCCCAATTTAATTTTCTTTCATATGAATACTTTTCATTTAAGTACGTTATATCTTGGAAATTAAAAGAAATTAAGCCTCTTCTTATCAGATTCAAATGCTTAATATCCCCAAGCATATGCGAGTCAAATTTCACTTTAAAGTGCTAACGTATCTGATGAAATAATTTAAGTCGTATGATCAATTTAGTAAGAATCTAGGTTCCCGATATAAAAAAAATGAATTTCAAAATCAAATTTAATTTCCATTGAATACTTTTCATTTAAAATTAAAATACACTAAAAGATGGTCCCCCATGAAACTATTGTAGATTATATAAAAATGAACGAATTTCAAAATCAATTTAATTTTCATATGAATACTTTTCATTTAAGCTTAAAATACGCTAAAAGACAGTTCCCGTGAAATTATTGCAGTTTTCTATAAAAAATGAACGATTCTCAAAATCAAAGAAAATGGCCTATCTTTAACGGATATAGCCTTAGCTAGTTAAAACTGCGCATAAATTCTTGATTCGTCTCTGTGTCGTCTCTGTGTCTGCGTCGCTCTATTTCTGAGGGGGCAGGAGTGGGAGGGGGTCGTCCTCCTTTTCTGAGGGGCAGGAGAGGGAGGGGGTCAATTTTGGAGGGAAAACCAAAAATACTCAGAATTGAAAATAAACGGGAATCTGCCTCAAGGGGAAGGCTCAGAGCCCCTTCCCTCTACCACGTCTGAGAGCAGGGGAGAGGGTTTAAGTTTGGAGGGAATTGGTCTCTAAACAGTTCATGATAAAAAAAAGATAGTTTCATTTTTTAAGGTTAATTTAGATGAGGTTATGTGCCGCACATAACCTCATATTGCATAACCTCATGCAATAGTTTCATGGGGGACCATCTTTTAGCGTATTTTAAGTTTAAATGAAAAGTATTCAATGAAAATTCAATGGGAAGACATAGGGGATTTTTGCACCCAACTTATGTTAATTTCCGCTCGTTTTGAGTTTGACTCGATTATATACTACAAGTTAAGTTAGAATGAAAATCCAGAATTTATGCGCAGTTTTAACTAGCTAAGGCTATATCCGTTAAAGATAGGTTATTTTCTATGATTTTGAAAATCGTTAATTTTTTATAGAAAACTGCAATAATTTCATAGGAACCGTCTTTTAGCGTATTTTAAGCTTAAATGAAAAGTACTCATATGCAAATTAAATTGATTTTGAAATTCGGTCATTCTTATAGAAACTGCAATAGTTTCATGGGGGACCATATTTTAGCGTATTTTAAGTTTAAATTAAAAGTTTTCAATGAAAATTAAATTTATTTTTAAATTAATTTTTTTTTTTTTTTTTTTTTTTTTTTAGATCGGGGACCTAGATTCTTACTAAATTGGTCATACAACTTAAATTATTTCATCAGATACCTTAGCGCTTTAAAGTGAAATTTGACTCGTATGTGTTTGGAGATATTAAGCATTTGAATCTGATAAGAAGAGGCTTAATTTCTTTTAATTTCCAAGATATAACGTGTAAAATTACTTAAAAATGGGATGATATATGTTCAGTTCCTTCTTAAAATTTGGATCATGAAGTGGAACGCAAATAGACGCTTTTATTTCGCTAAACTTGGTGAGCAGCTTTTTAACTTTTAGCTTTCAAATTTTTATAGAAACTGCAATAGTTTAAACGAAAAGTAGTAAATTCAATTTAATTTTGATTTTGTAATTCAGTAATTTTTATTGAAACTGCAACAGTTTCACGAGAACCTTCTTTTAGTATATTTTAAGTTTAAACAAAAAGTATTAAATGCAAAATTCATTTGATTTTGAAATTCATTCATTTTTAAAGAAACTGCAATAGTTGCACGAGAATCATCTTTTAACGTATTTTAAGTTTAAATGAAAAATATTCAATGAAAATTAAATTTGATTTTGAAAATCATTCATTTTTATAGAAACTGCAATAGTTTCACGGGAAGTCATCCGTACATAGTCTAACATAACCTACGATTTTGGTATTTCTGTGCAATAATGTGGAATTTGGTAACATGTGTGTATGTTTGTGTGTGTGTCTGTGTGTGTTTGTGTGTGTGTTCCGACTCTTGCATAAGAAAACCTTAAAATTTATTAAAGTCTCAAACTATGTCAAAATGTAACCTCTTAGTTTAACTCAGGTATTGGACCTTTCATCTATACCAAAAAAAAAAAAATAATAACTAGTTGAAGATGTGTTTAACTTTTTCATCAACATAAAACCAAAAACATGAAAATTAAAAATGTAAATGTGGATTTTGTATGTTTGTGTGTATGTCTGTGTGTGTGTTCCGACTCTTGCATTAGAAAACCTTAAAATTTAGTAAATTGTCAAACGATGTCAAAATGTAACCTCTTAGTTTAAGTGAGGTATTGGACCTTTCATCTATGCCGAACAAAAAAACATAATTTCTGCTCGTTTTGTCTTTAAATCGATTATTTTCTACAAGTTAAGTTAGAGTGAAAATTAAAAATTTATGTTCAGTTTTAAATAGCTAAGGCTATACCAATTTAATATATGACATTTCGTTTGATTTCGAAGATCGTTACTGTTTATAGAAAAATACAATTATTTCACGGGAACTCTCTTTTAGCGTATTTTAAGATTAAATGAAAAGTATTTATATGAAAGAAAATTAAATTGGGAAGACATAGGGGATTTTTGCACCCAACTTATGTTAATTTCTGCTCGTTTTGAGTTTGACTCGATTATTTCCTACAAGTTAAGTTAGAATGAAAATCAAGAATTTATACGCAGTTTTAACTAGCTACGGCTATATTTGTTAAAGATGGACCATTTTCATTGATAATTAAAATCGTTCATTTTCATAGAAAACTGAAATAATTTCACAGGAACCGCCTTTTAGCGTATTTTAAGCTTAAATGGAAAGTATTCATATGACAGAAAAATAAATAATATTTTCACAAGAATCATCTTTTAGCTTATTTTAAGTTTAAATAAATAGTATTCAATGAAAATTAAATTTGATTTTGAAATTCATTCATTTTTATAGAAACTGAAATAGTTTCACGGGAACCATCTTTTAGCGTATTTTAAACTTAAATGAAAAGTATTCAATGAAAATTAAATTGATTTTGAAATTCGTAGCCTTTTAATTTTCATGTCTAGATCGGGAACCTAAGATCGATGACCCCACTATATCACTCATGATGGATATTATGAGGTATGGAGAACGAGTGGAATATGCAATTTCTACCGGATATTAAGACGTCAACTGACCTCGGGTGAGAAGGAGGCGTGGGCGCATGATCAGAAGAAGAAGAAGAATATGGAGAATTAATAGTCTTTTTGTTCACCATTACACATGAATAAACTGATTTAGTCGATGGAATGAAGTCCTATTCCTACAAGTTAAGTTAGAATAAAAGAATGAGATATATTGGTATCGGTTTTACTCGGATCAGTAATAACATTTAAAATGAAAATACATAATAGGGGTCTAACTCATAGCACTGTGCTTGATGGTCCCAGCTCTTCACGAAACTATACCATCTTTCAACTGAAGCAGTTTGATCTACGAGATGCATCTCTTCCTCCATGGTTAGTGGTACAGTATTCCAGATGTCAGTCGTTGTCTTTAATTCCACTATTCTTATTTTCTTCTGAGGCTTGAAATGGTAAAAAATAAAAGCCTGATAAATATTTACTAGTTGGTGTAAGAAAGACAACGCAATGTTTGGGTAATATCTATAAAATCAATAAAAAAAAATAACTGTCGAGGAGGTGACATTCTCCTACCCGACATTCTATTGGCTTACACTGAAAATAATTAAACAGAAAAAATAAAAGTCTGATAAATATTTACTAGTTGGTGTGAGAAAGACAACGCAATTTTTGGGTAATAGACATAAAATACATAAAAAAAAATGTCTGTCGATGAGGTATTCTTTAACTGATTCCCAAGCTTCTGAACCCTCTTGCAACTGAACCCTCATTTAATTGAACCCCCCTTAGCTATCTGATAAATGGTGCTTACCATAGAAGTTGCAGTTAGTGTCACAGCCAGGCAATAATCCTAGCGCGAGGAGGGGGAAGGGTTTTACGAGCTTCCACTAGGAGCATAAATTCTATTATACTTGACTTATTGTAACGGAACACTATCACCTTAATTCTCTGTATTTAGAGGTAATATCCATTGTCACAGCCAGGCAATAATCCTAGCACGGGGAGGGGGAATTCATGACGTACATTAATTGTGCAATTCTTATCAAAAACAAAAACCTTGCCAACTTTTAGAATGTGTTACCTCCAAAATTGACTCCCCCTCCTCCTCTCCGACCCTCCCCTCCCCCTCAAAAATGGGTGAACGAAGGGAACGTTAGATCCTATTTTAAATTGACAATACTTTTCAAACGTTACTTGTGTATTATACAGAGCACATCGGAGAGGTAAAGCTAGGTCAAGTCACAATGTCATTCTATCGTTACTTTTCAGACAAAACTTTATTTTCAACTAATTCATCCGGGTTTTTCACAAGCAATTCGTACTATCCTCGCTCGTAATCGCTAATCACCTATCCTCTTTATTATACCAATCAAGTTATATTCACTCTCTTTGAAAAGGTGTAATGCCCTGTAGAAGTATTACCTATATGCATGGGGATAGTCACTCTCTTTGAAAAACCATACCAGACTATACCCACCAAACCAGACTATACCCACCAAACCAGACTATACCCACCAAACCAGACTGTACCCACCAAACCAGATTATACCCACCAAACCAGATTATACCCACCAAACCAGATTGTACCCACCAAACCAGACTATACCCATTAGAAACTCGTCTGGTAAGGCATGTACCGTTCGTAGTAATAGGTGACTGACCCTGGTAAGTCATATTACGCAATCACTCGTGATACTGTGCACACCCTTAAAAAGCCCGTGATACTGTGCACACCCTTAAAAAGTCCGTGATACTGTGCACACCCTTAAAAAGCCCGTGATACTGTGCACACCCTTACTAC
>NC_142802.1:49513078-49570096 GCF_049724085.1 Artemia sp. Qi Xiang Cuo
TGGCGACGATTTTAGAACACCTACAACAGGACATACCCAAAGATGACAGAGAACAACTAATTCAATGTACAGGTTGGAAAGAGGATGTCATAGATTCATTCTTTGTCTGTGATTACTGTGCTGGGATCCGGGTTGCAGCGGTAGCTAGCAACCTAGTAAGAGACGATCACGTCCAATGTTAAGAAATATAAAAACCCATAGTTCCTAACAAAGGAGTCAGATCAAAACAAAATGTACACCATTGGAACCGCCTTGTCCGAAACCCCTGTATAAGAAACTTTCTGTCCCTTGGCTTGAACAGCAAGGGAAATATATTGGCTTGAAAATCAAGAAAATTGACTTTAACCACGTTATTCTCCCCAAACGGGATATTTTTTTCTTTTTTCTTTTTTTTTCTTTTCCACAGATAGCTTGGCACTGGAACATCGTAGAGGGTTGTTCAATAGCTCATTTTAAAGGAAATTAATTGGGTTAAAAATCTATAGTAACTTAAATAAATTATTTCTAAAAGAGAATAAATTTTTTCACCAAAAACTGCATTTTTGATGTCTTTTTATAATAAAGAACGAATATTTTACCGATTATCTACTAATAACCATATATGACGTGATAAGTGACATGACGTAATATCTAAAACCTATTGTGTACTAATTATAGTACACAATAGGTTTATGACTTAATGAGCGACGTGACGTAAAAATTGAAAAAATTAATTTTTATTTTATTTTCGTTTTTAGTTCAGAATCGCTAAAGTTATAAACTGCAAAAATATTTATGGTGTCTGAACAATAGTTTTAATCTTTTAATTTAAACTAGAAAAATACCTGAAAATTTTAAAATTAGTTTAATTTTTTTTTATGTTATTGATACTTGATACGGGATATAAAAAGTCAACTAATGGTTATATAATGGTTTCAATCAAGCAAGCTACACGCAAGTTAAAAAAAGAGTACTACCAAAAAAACCGAGATAGCATCTTGAAAAGAGAATAGCAAAGGTATTCAACCGACCAGGCGTATCGAGATGCGAAAATTGATAGTGACAAACAGCGTTATTATAATGATGTAGTCCGGGTTGCAGCGGTAGCTAGCAACCTAGTAAGAGACGATCACCTCCAATGTTAAGAAATATAAAAACCCGTAGCTCCTAAAAAAAGAGTCAGATCAAAACAAAAAGTACACCATTAGAACCGCCTTGTCCAAATCATCCATAAAGTAAACTTACCGCCCTTTGGCTTGAATAACAAAGAAAATATATTGGCTTGAAAATCAAGAAAATAGACTTTTACCACGTTATTCTCCCCAAACGGGATATTTTTTCTTTCTTTTCCACAGATAGCTTGGCACTGGAACATCGTAGAGAGTTGTTCAATGGCTCATTTTAAAGGAAATCTCTAGATCTAGCGCTATTTGTACTTAATTTTTTTTTTAAATAAATTTTTTTTTACGAAAAACTTAATTTTTTATATACAATATTAATCAATGACGTCATAGTCTTTGGATGTAGTTAGTACATAAAGTTTGGATCATCGAATTAAAGCTGAAACTAAGTAAAGAACAATTATGCCTACATATATTCACAGTGATGTATAAAATTTCCCATTACATCTGTAAACTGTTCCACAGTTGCCGGTTCATACCTTGGAAGCTTTTCACTAAACATACAACATTTCTTTTGGATATTACTATGAAGTTTTGCGAAAGCATCTCTAGCTGACTTTTCAACAAAATCCATTCTTTCAGAGATAATTTTAATCTATTTATAATAAGGAACGATTGCAATAAAGAACGACACCTAGCCCATGTTAACTGAAACATAAATAGAGATTATTTAATTTCCATCAGTATCATGGCTGTAGAGATGGCTGAAACCTAGTAAAGAACAAATTGCAACGGTAGCTAGCAACCTAGTAAGAGACGATCACGTCCAATGTTATCCGGGTTGCAGCGGTAGCTAGCAACCTAGTAAGAGACGATCACGTCCAATGTTAAGAAATATAAAAACCCATAGCTCCTAAAGCAGGAGTCAGATCAAAACAAAAAGTACACCATTAGAACCGCCTTGTCCGAAACCCCTGTATAGGAAACTTTCTGTCCCTTGGCTTGAACAGCAAGGGAAATATATGGGCTTGAAAATCGAGAAAAGTGACTTTAACCACGTTATTCTCCCCAAACGAGATATTTTTTTCTTTTTTTTTTTTTTTTTGTATCCAGAGATAGCTTGGCACTGGAACATCGTAGAGGGTTGTTCAATAGCTCATTTTAAAGGAAATTAATTGGGTTAAAAATCTATAGTAACTAAAATAAATTATTTCTAAAAGAGAATAAATTTTTCCAATAAAAACTGTATTTTTAATGCAGTGACGTCATAATTACTATATAAGAAACGTCAAAACTGTAAATGGTCTCATTCATGAATACATAATGGTTAGATCAAAGCAAGCTACACACAAGTTAAAAAATCAGTACTAAAAAATCAAGAAAAGTGGCAGCTACTACAACATTCTGCCTAAACGGGGTATTTTTTTTCTCTTTTCTTTGTTTCCAGTATACTAAACGGAATTTTTCCACCAAAAACTGCATTTTGATGTCTTTTCACACTGCAGTCTTTCAAACATAATCGTATACCAGCGGTAAGAATTGAACCCACGCCTCTGAAGAGACTGGTGGCTAACACCAGTGCCTTGGACCACTCAGCCAGGCTGCCTCTCATAAATAAATATATATGTGAATTTGGGTTGCAGCAGTAGCTAGCAACCTAGTAATAGACGATCAGTCCAATGCTAAGAAATATAAAAACCCAAAACTCCTAAAAATAGAGTCAGATCAAAACAAAAGTACATCATTAGAAATACCTTGTCTGAAACCCTACTAGATAAATAATGAACGTCATCATAGTTTTATATTAGAGCTATGACGTGAATAGAGTGACGTCATAATTAGTATATAAGGAAAGAAAAAACTGAAAATTCTCTCATTCTTGATTAGAATAATGGTTAGATCAAAGCAGGCTATACGCAAGTTGAAGAAAGAGTACTACACAAACAACAGAGATAGTAACTTGAAAAGAAAAAAGCAAAGGTATTCAACCGACCAGGTGTATCGAGAAGTAATAATTGAGAGAGCAAAACAAAGGTATTCAACCGACCAGGCGTATCGAGAAGTAATCAAACAAAACAGCAAGATGTGTTATCACAATGATGAAGATTATAGACATGCAAAAATTCAGACAGCCAAACAAAAGATCAAGGAACGGTATGGTAATGATGAACATTACAGAGAAGCAAGAATTGAGCAGGCTAAACAAAAGATCAAGGAGCGTTATCACAATGATAAACTTTATAGAGAAGCAACAATTGAGCAGGCTAGA
This sequence comes from Artemia sp. Qi Xiang Cuo, assembly GCF_049724085.1. Classification (NCBI taxonomy): domain Eukaryota; kingdom Metazoa; phylum Arthropoda; class Branchiopoda; order Anostraca; family Artemiidae; genus Artemia; species Artemia sp. Qi Xiang Cuo. The sequence goes on from NC_142802.1 coordinate 49,516,448, forward strand.
CAAAAGAGCAGGGAACGGTATGATAATGATGAAGATTACCGAAACAAACATAAGAAAAAAGTTGCTACCAGAATAATGGGTAGATACTGGGGTGACAAAAGCTATAATGAAAAAATTAAATTCTCTGCGGGGTTGTACCGAAGAACGCATAAGGACAAAGGGAAAAATTACATTCAGAAATATAAGAAGATGGCAAAAATGCAGGCTGATCTTCGTAAATTGAGAAACATTTTACGCATGTTTTACCAGGATCACGAAAAGTATTCAAAATTACAGATTAAAATTCTCTTTGAAAGAGCGGATGCTGTTGAAAAGTCGGCTAGAAATTCCTTGGCAAAGCTTCATAGTAATATCCAAAAGAAATGTTGTCAGTTTAATGAAAAGCTTCCAAGGTATGGATTGGCAACTGCGGAACAGTTTACAGATGCAATGGAAAATGTTCGACATATAATAAAGATCAAACTCTTCCCTATACTAACTTGCATACGCAACTTTACTATAGTTAAGATTACAGTATTTATATTTTTTTTATTACATTAAAAGACGATCACTGAAGTAACAAACCATTCCATACATTGGACTTAGTTAGCTACTTGATTGTTTGAGTTTCGTCTCTTACTATTTAAAAGAAGAAAAAGCCGTAGGCTTTTTCCTGTTTGTACAATAAAGAACGACACCTTGCCCATGTTAACTAAAACATAAATAGGGATTATGTAATTTCCAATAGTATCATGGCTGTAGAGATGGCTGAATCCTAGTTACAATAAAAAACGATCATTGGAATAACAAAAATTGAATACCTTTGGAATTAGCTAGCTACTTGATTATTTGAGACTCGTCTCTTACTATTTAATTCTCCCCAAATGGGATATTTTTTTCTCTTTTCTTTTTTTTCTTTTCCACAGATAGCTTGGCACTGGAACATCGTAGAGGGTTGTTCAATAGCTCATTTTAAAGGAAATTAATTGGGTTAAAAATCTATAGTAACTAAAATAAATTATTTTTAAAAGAGAATAAATTTTTCCACCAAAAACTGTATACAATAAAGAACGACACCTTGCCCATGTTAACTAAAACATAAATAGGGATTATGTAATTTCCAATAGTATCATGGCTGTAGAGATGGCTGAAACCTAGTTACAATAAAAAACGATCATTGGAATAACAAAAATTATAATAAAGAACAACCTCTTGCCTATACTAAATTTTATAGGCCACTTAACTATAGTTTAGGCTAGTACAGTTATATTTAAAATCAATATGTTAAAATTTTCCATTAAAAGATGATCATTGGAATAAAAAACCATTACATACAATTGATTTAGTTATTTACTTGATTGTTTGAGGTTCGTCTCTTACCATTTCAAAAAAGAAAAAGCCGTGGGCTTTTTCCTGTTTGTAATCAATTAGAAATAATTCTATCTTTAAATCTAGCTAGCAACCTAGTAAGAGACGATCACGACCAATGTTAAGAAATATTAAAACCCATAACTCCTAAAAAAAGTGTCAGATCAAAACAAAAAGTACACCATTAGAACCGCCTTGTCCAAAACCCCTGTATAGGAAACTTTCTGTCCCTTGGCTTGAACAGCAATGTCCGGGTTGCAGCGGTAGCTAGCAACCTAGTAAGAGACGATCACGTCCAATGTTAAGAAATAAAAAAAAATATAGTTCCTAAAAAATTTATATTAAAGAACGACCTCTTGCCTATACTAAAAAAAAAATCCATCCGGGTTGCAGCGGTAGCTAGCAACCTAGTAAGAGATGATCACGCCCCATAGTAAATACTAAAGTAACCCATAACTCCTGAAAAGAAAGTCAGATCAAAACAAAAGTACACCACTAGAACCACCTTGTTCTAAACACCTATAAAGGAAACTTACCGCCCTTTGGCTTGAATAACAAAGAAAATATATTGGCTTGAAAATCAAGAAAATTGACTTTAACCACGTTATTCTTCACAAACGGGATATTATTTCTTTCTTCTTCTTCTTCTCGTCCACAGATAGCATGGTACTGAAACATCGTAGAGATCCGGGTTGCAGCGGTAGCTAGCAACTTATATCCGGGTTGCAGCGGTAGCTAGCAACCTAGTAAGAGACGATCACCTCCAATGTTAAGAAATATAAAAACCCGTAGCTCCTAAAAAAAGAGTCAGATCAAAACAAAAAGTACACCATTAGAACCGCCTTGTCCAAATCCTCCATAAAGGAAACTTACCGCCCTTTGGCTTGAATAACAAAGAAAATATATTGGCTTGAAAATCAAGAAAATAGACTTTTACCACGTTATTCTCCCCAAACGGGATATTTTTTTCTTTTTTCTTTTCCACAGATAGCTTGGCACTGGAACATCGTAGAGGGTTGTTCAATAGCTCATTTTAAAGGAAATTAATTGGGTTAAAAATCTATAGTAGCTAAAATAAATTATTTCTAAAAGAGAATAAATTTTTCCAATAAAAACTGTATTTTTGATGCAGTGACGTCATAATTACTATATAAGAAACGTCAAAACTGCAAATGGTCTCATTCATGAATACATAATGGTTAGATCAAAGCAAGCTGCACGCAAGTTAAAAAATCAGTACTAAAAAATCAAGAAATTTTCCACCAAAAACTGCATTTTTGATGTCTTTTCACACTGCAGTCTTTCAAACATAATCGTATACCAGCGGTAAGAATTGAACCCACGCCTCTGAAGAGACTGGTGGATAACACCAGTGCCTTTGAACACTCGGCCAGGCTGCCTCTCATAAATAAATATATATGTGAATTTGGGTTGCAGCAGTAGCTAGCAACCTAGTAATAGACGATCAGTCCAATGCTAAGAAATAAAAAAACCCAAAACTCCTAAAAATAGAGTCAGATCAAAACAAAAGTACATCATTAGAAATACCTTGTCTTAAACCCTACTAGATAAATAATGAACGTCATCATAGTTTTATATTAGAGCTATGACGTGAATAGAGTTACGTCATAATTAGTATATAAGGAAAGTAAAATCTGAAAATTCTCTCATTCTTGATTAGAATAATGGTTAGATCGAAGCAAGCTATACGCAATTTGAAGAAAGAGTACTACACAAACAACAGAGCTAGTATCTTGAAAAGAGAAAAGCAAAGGTATTCAACCGACCAGGCGTATCGAGAAGTAAAAGTTGAGAGAGCAAAACAAAGGTATTCAACTGACCAGGCGTATCGAGAAGTAATAATTGAGAGAGCAAAAGAAAACAGCAAGATGTGTTATCACAATGATGAAGATTACCGAAACAAACATAAGAAAAAAGTTGCTACCAGAATAATGGGTAGATACTGGGGTGACAAAAGCTATAATGAAAAAATTAAATTCTCTGCGAGGTTGTACCGAAGAACGCATAAGGACAAAGGGAAAACTTACATTCAGAAATATAAGAAGATGGCAAAAATGCAGGCTGATCTTCGTAAATTGAGAAACATTTTACGCATGTTTTACCAGGATCACGAAAAGTATTCAAAATTACAGATTAAAATTCTCTTTGAAAGAGCGGATGCTGTTGAAAAGTCGGCAAGAAATTCCTTGGCAAAGCTTCATAGTAATATCCAAAAGAAATGTTGTCAGTTTAATGAAAAGCTTCCAAGGTATGGATTGGCAACTGCGGAACAGTTTACAGATGCAATGGAAAATGTTCGACAACACAGTGAATATACGTTATAATAAAGAACGACCTCTTGCCTATACTAAATTATATAGGCCACTTAACTATAGTATAGGTTAGTACAGCTATTATATTTAAAGTAAATATATTAAAATTTTCCACTAAAAGTCGGTCATTGGAATAAAAACCCAATACATATATTTGATTTAGTTAGCTACTTGATTGTTTGAGGCTAGTCTCTTACTATTTCAAAGAAGAAAATGCCGTAGGCTTTTTCCTGTTTGTAATCAATTAGAAAGAGTTCTACCTTTAAAATGAGTTACGTAGTTACATTAAAGGACGATCATTTGAATAACAACCATTGCATACATTAGACTTTGTTTACATTAAAGAACAAACTTCCAGCCCAGTGTAGCTAAAATAAGATTATAATTAATGTTAAAGATTGATCAATGTAACAGTAATACAATTTTATAATAAAGAACGACCTCTTGCCTATACTAAATTTTATACGCCACTTAATTATATATCCGGGTCGCAGCGGTAGCTAGCAATCCGGGTTGCAGCGGTAGCTAGCAAGCTAGTAAGAGACGATCACGTCCAATGTTAAGAAATATAAAAACCTCTAACTCCTAAGGAAAGAGTCAGATCGAAACAAAAATTACACCATTAGAACCACCTTGTTCACAACCCCTATTAAGGAAACTTATGACTCTTTGACTTGAATAACAAAGAAAATATATTGGCTTGAAAATCAAGAAAATTGACTTTAACCAAGTTATTCTTCACAAACGTGATATTTTTTTCTTTCCACTTGATTTACCTCCTCAACTAGCTGGGCACTGGAAAATCATAGAGAACTGCGTAATAGCTCATTTTATCTGGGTTGCAGCGGTAGCTAGCAACCTAGTAAGAGACGATCACCTCCAATATAAAGAAATATAAAACCCCTAACTCCTAAAAAAAGAGTCAGATCAAAACAAAAAGTATACCTTTAGAACCACCTTGTCCGAATCCCCAATTAAGGAAACTTACCGCCCTTTGGCTTGAAAAACAAAGAAAATATATTAGCTTGAAAATCAAGAAAATTGACTTTTACCACGTTATTCTCCACAAACAGGATAAATTTTTCTTTCCGCTTGATTTTTATTCTCAGCTAGCTGGGCACTGGAAATATAATAAAGAACGACTTCTTGCCTATACTAAATTTTATACGCCACTTAATTATAGTATAAGTTAGTAATTCAACAGATAGCTTTGCACTGGAACATCGTAGAGAGTTGTTCAATGGCTCATTTTAAAGGAAATTAATGGGGTTAAAAACCTTTTGTAATTAAAATTTACATAAAGGACTGATATAGTTCATCATAAATGGTGTTTGTCAATACGTTTTTTTATATAATTATCCATTGTTATGTAAAATGCAGTAATTTTTGGAAAGTTTTAAAAAAAAATTTATTTGTTAACTGAAACTAGAATAATTCCTGATAATTAAAATAAAATAATTTTATTTAATTGTAAACTGCAATTTTCCGGGTTGCAGCGGTAGCTAGCAACCTAGTAAGAGACGATCACCTCCAATGTAAAGAAATATAAAACCCCTAACTCCTAAAAAAAGAGTCAGATCAAAACAAAAAGTATACCATTAGAACCACCTTGTCCAAAACCCTATTAAGGAAACTGACCGCCCTTTGGCTTTGAATAACAAAGAAAATATATTGGCTTGAAAATCAAGAAAATTGACTTTTACCACGTTATTCTCCAAAAACGGGATATTTTTTCTTTCCGCTTGATTTTTCTTCTCAGCTAGGTGGGCACTGGAAAATAATAGAGAGCTGTATAATAGCTCATTTTAAAGGAAATTGCAACATCTAGTCACTTTTGTAATTAAAAATAAAATACTTTTTAAAGTAGAATCAATTTTGTCAAAAAAATTGCATTTTTGATGTATTTTCATGCTGCAGTCTTTTCAAAGATATTTCAATTTTGAAGCAATCAATCAGTTCATGTTAATGAACTCTATAGTAATAATAGCTACTTGTCTCAATAGTAATCCGGGTTGCAGCGGTAGCTAGCAACCTAGTAAGAGACGATCACGTCCAATGTTAAAAAATATAAAAACCCATAGTTCTTAAAAAAAGAGTCAGATCAAAACAAAAAGTACACCATTAGAACCGCCTTGTCCGAAACCCCTGCATAGTAAAATTTCTGTCCCTTGGCTTGAACAGCAAGGGAAATATATTGGCTTGAAAATCAAGAAAAGTGGCAGCTACTACAACATTCTGCCTAAACGGGATATTTTTTTCTTTTTTTTTCTTTTTTTGTATCCAGAGATAGCTTGGCACTGGATCTGTAGTCCATAGTAACTGAAGTCTTATAAGATACAATAAAGTCAAATCTGGGAATGAGATTTTATTAGCAATTTCAATTTATAAGGTAAACTGTAAATTTTGTCATATGTATTAAGGTGATCTAAAAACCCTAAGTTTATTTTCCCCATAATCCCAAAGTGAAATTGCGTCATCCATGTAACGTCCCCAAAAGATAAGTTTAAAAAAAATGCGAGTCCAACGCCCAATTTGAAATGGAAAGGCAGTGTGGTCTTCGTCACTATTTATTTTGTTTAAGACATTAACTGTAAACTCAAAAACTATAACCTGGAAAGTTCCCATAAAACTGAGCTTAAGCCATTAACTGTATACCAGAAACTATAAACAGTAAAGTTCCCGTAAAATTTTGTTTAAGAGTAAATCAAAAACTTTAAATTTCAAAGTTCCCATAAAATTTAGTTTAAGCAATTAACTGTAAACAGTAAACTATAAACCGTAAAGTTCCCATAAAGTTTTGTTTAAGCCATTAACAGTAAAACAAAAACTAAACCGTAAAGTTCCCATAAAATTTTGTTTAAGCCATTAACTGTAAACCAAAAACTATAAACCGTAAAGTTCCCATAAAATTTTGTTTAATACATTAACTGTAAAACAAAAACTATAAACCGTAAAGCTCCCATTAAATTTTTTTTAAACCATTAACTGTAAACCAAAAACTATAAACCGTAAAGTAAACTGTAATAAACCGTAAACAATTAACTGTAAACCAACCTGGAAAGTTCCCATAAAACTTAGTTTATGCCATTCACTGTATCAAATAAACTATAAGCCGTAAAGTTCCCATAAAATTTTGTTTAAGAGTAAATAAAAAACTTTAAATTTCAAAGTTCCCATAAAATTTAGTTTAAGCAATTAACTGTAAACCAAAAACTATAAACCGTAAAGCTCCCATTAAATTTTGTTTAAACCATTAACTGTAAACCAAAAACTATAAACCGTAAAGTAAACTGTAATAAACCGTAAACAATTAACTGTAAACCAACCTGGAAAGTTCCCATAAAACTTAGTTTAAGCCATTAACTGTATCAAAGAAACTATAAGCCGTAAAGTTCCCATAAAATTTTGTTTAAGAGTAAATAAAAACATTAAATTTCAAAGTTTCCATAAAATTTAGTTTAAGCAATTAACTGTAATCCCTTAAAGTTTTGTTTAAGAGTAAATCAAAAACTTTAAATTTCAAAGTTCCCATAAAATTTAGTTTAAGCCATTAACTGTAAACCAAAAACTATAAACAGTAAAGTTTCCATAAAGTTTTGTTTAAGCCATTAACTTTAAAACAAAAACTATAAACCGTAAAGTTTCCATAAAGTATTGTTTAAGCAATTAACTGTAAAACAAAAACTATAAACAGTAAAGTTTCCATAAAATTGTTGTTTAAGGCATTAACTGTGAATTAAAAAATAAACCGTAAAGTTCACATTAAATTTAGTTTAAGTTATTAACTTTAATCCAAAAACTATAAACCGTTAAGTTTCTAAAAAGTTTTGATTAATCCATTAACTTTAAATCAAAAACTATAAATCGTAAAGTTTACATAAAATTGTTGTTCAAGTCATTAACCGTGAATTGAAAACTAAACAGTAAAGTTCCCATAAAATTTCTTTAAAGTTCTTAACTGTAAACCAAAAACTATAAACCGTAAAGTTTCCATAAAGTTTTGTTTAAGCCATTAACTTTAAATCAAAAACTATAAACCATAGTTTCCATAAAATTGTTGTTTAAGGCATTAGCTGTGAAATAAAAACTAAACCATGAAGTTCCCATAAAATTTTGTTAAAGCCTTTAACTTTAAATCAAAAACTACAAACCGTAGAGTTTCCATAAAATTGTTGTTTAAGGCATTAACTGTGAAATAAAAACTATACCGTAAAGTTCCCATAAAATTTCGTTTAAGCCATTAACTGTAAAACAAAAACTAAACCGTAAATTTCCCATAAAATTTTGTTTAAGCCATTAACGGTAAACCAAAAACTATAAACCGTAAAGTTTCCATAAAATTTTGTTTAAACCATTAACTGTAAACCAAAAACTATAAACCGTAAAGTTCCTTTTAAATTTTGTTTAAACCATTAACGGTAAACCAAAAACTATTAACCATAAATTTTCCATCAAATTTATTTTAATCAATTAACTTTAAACCAAAAAATAAAAACCGTAATGTTCACATTACATTTTTTTAAGACATTATCTGTAAAACAAAAAATATACACCGTAAAGTTTCCATAAAGTTTTTTTTATGACATTAACTGTAAAACAAAAACTATAAACCGTAAATTTTCCATAAAATTGTTGTTTAAGGCATTAAGTGTGAATTGAAAACTAAACAGTAAAGTTCCCATAAAATTTATTTTGTTATTAACTGTAAACCGAAAAATATAAACCGTAAAGTTTCAATAAATATTTTTTAAACCATTAACTGTAAAACAAAAAATAAAAAACTTAAATTTTACATAAAATTGTTTTTTAAGACATTAACTGTAAACCAAAAACTAAACTTTAAAGTTAACATAAAATTTTTTTTAAGCCATTAACTCTAAACCAAAAACTATAAACCTTAAAGTTTCCATAAAATTTTGTTTAAACCATTAACTGTAAACCAAAAACTATAACCTGTAGTTTCTATAAAATTGTTGTTTAAGCCATGAACTTTAAAAATAAAACTAAACTGTATAGTTACAATAAATGTCGTTTAAGACACTAACTATAAAACAAAAAATAAAATTAAAATCTCACATAAAATTTTGTTATTAACTGTAAACAAAAAACTATAAACCGAAAAGTTTCCATAAAATGTTGTTTAAGCCTTTAACTGTAAACCAAAAACTATAAACCGTAAAGGTACCATTAAATTTTTTTAAGCCATTAACTGTAAACCAAAGACTATAAACCGTAAAGTTTCCATAAAGTTTTGTTTAAGCCATTAACTGTAAACCAAAAACTATAAACCGTAAAGTTTCCATAAAATTTTTGTTTAAGGCATTAACTGTGAGTTAAAAACTAAACCGTAATTATAAGAAAGAACGACCTCATTCCTATACTAAATTCTATAGGCCACTTAACTATAGTATAGGCTAGTACAGTTATTATATTTAAGGTCAATATATTAAAATTTTCCACTAAAAGGCGGTCATTGGAATAAAAACCCAATGCATATATTTGATTTAGTTAGCTACTTGATTGTTTGAGGCTAGTCTATTACTATTTCAAAGAAGAAAAAGCCGTAGGCTTTTTCCTGTTTGTAATCAATTAGAAAGAGTTCTACCTTTAAAATGAGTTACGTAGTCCGGGTTGCAGCCGTAGCTAGCAACCTAGTAAGAGACGATCACGTCCATTGTTAAGAAATATAAAAACCCATAGTTCTTAACAGAGGAGTCAGATCAAAACAAAAAGTACACCATTAGAACCGCCTTGTCCGAAAACCCTATATAGGAAACTTTCTGTCCCTTGGCTTGAACAGCAAGGGAAATATATTGGCTTAAAAATCAAGATAAAGTGGCAGCTATTACAACATTCTGCCTAAACGGGATATTTTTTTCTTTTTTTTCTTTTTTCTTCTTTTCCAGAGATAGCTTGGCACTGGAGCATCGTAGAGAGTTGTTCAATAGCTCATTTTAAAGGAAATTAATTAAGTTAAAAATCTATAGTAACTAAAATAAATTATTTCTAAAACAGAATAAATATTTTTACCAAAAACTGCATTTTGATGTCTTTTCACACTGCAGTATTTCAAACATTATACCAGCGGTAAGATTTGAACCCACGCCTCCGAAGAGACTGGTGGCTAGCACCAGTGTCTTGGACCACTCGGCCAGGCTGCCTCTCATAAATAATATATATGTGAATCTGGATTGCAGCAGTAGCTAGCAACCTAGTAAGAAACGATCAGTCCCATGCTAAGAATTATAAAAACCCAAAACTCCTAAAAATAGAGTCAGATCAAAATAAAAGTACATCATTAGAATTACCTTGTCTGAAACCCTGCTAGATAAATAATGAATGTCGTCATAGCTTTATATTAGAGCTATGACGTGAATAGAAAAACACGAAATTATTTTGTGGTTTCTGAAGACGTCATGAAATAATATCATTGGGCCATGACGTCATCATGAAATAAAATCATTACGTCATGACGTCATAATTACTATATAAGAAGCGTCAGAACTGTAAATGTTCTCATTCATAATTAGATAATGGTTAGATCAAAGCAAGCTGCACGCAAGTTAAAAAAACAGTACTACACAAACAACAGAGATAGTATCTTGAAAATAGAAAAGCAAAAGTATTCAACCGACCACGCATATCGAGATGTGAAAATTGATAGTGAAAACAGCGTTATTATAATGATGTAGTTTATAGAAATGCGAAAATTGAGACAGCCAAACAAAAGATCAAGGAACGGTATGATAATGATGAAGATTACCGAATCAAATATAAGAAAAAAGAAAAGCAAAGGTATTCAACCGTCCAGGTGTATCGACAAGTAAAAATTGAGACAGCCAAACAAAAGATCAAGGAGCGTTATCAAAATGATGAAGATTACAGAGAAGCAAGAACTGAGCAGGCTAGAAAAAGATCAAGGAGCGTCATCACATTGATAAGCTTTATAGAGAAGAAAAAATTGAGCAGGTTAGACAAAAGAGCAAGGAACGATATGATAATGATGAAGATTACCGAAACAAACATAAGAAAAAAGTTGCCACCAGAATAATGGGTAGATACTGGTTCCGGGTTGCAGCGGTAGCTAGCAACCTAGTAAGAGACGATCACGTCCAATGTTAAGAAATATAGAAACCCCTAACTCCTAAAAACAGAGTCAGATCAAAACAAAAAGTACACCATTAGAAACGCCTTGTCCGAAACCCCTATAAAGGAAACTTACCGCCCTGCGGCTTGAATAACAAAGAAAATATATTGGCTTGATAATCAAGAAAATTGACTTTAACCACGTTATTCTACACAAACGGGATATTTTTTTCTTTCTTTTCCACAGATAGCTTGGCACTGGAACATCGTAGAGAGTTGTTCAATGGCTCATTTTAAAGGAAATCTCTAGATCTCAACAGGACATACCCAAAGATGACAGAGAACAACTAATTCAATGTACAGGTTGGAAAGAGGATGTCATAGATTCATTCTTTGTCTGTGATTACTCTGCTGGGAAAATGTTGAAAAGTCAGGAGAATGTCCGATCAGTATTAAATAACATTCATATAGACTGTACACCGGAATCCGGGTTGCAGCGGTAGCTAGCAACCTAGTAAGAGATTAAGAAATATAAAAACCCATAGTTCCTAACAAAGGAGTCAGATCAAAACAAAAAGTACACCATTAGAACCGCCTTGTCCCGAAATCCCTGTATAGGAAACTTTCTGTCCCTTGGCTTGAACAGCAAGGAAAATATATTGACTTGAAAATCAAGAAAAGTGGCAGCTACTACAAAATTCTGCCTAAACGGGATATTTTTTTCTTTTTTTTCTTTTCCACAGATAGCTTGGCACTGGAACATCGTAGAGGGTTGTTCAATAGCTTATTTTAAAGGAAATTAATTGGGTTAAAAACTTTTTGTAACTAAAATAAATTATTTCTAAAAGAGAATAAATTTTTCCACCAAAAACTGCATTTTTGATGTCTTTTCACACTGCAGTCTTTCAAACATAATCGTATACCAGCGGTAAGATTTGAACCCACGCCTCCGAAGAGACTGGTGGCTAACACCAGGGCCTTGGACCACTCGGCCAGGCTGCCTCTCATAAATAACTATATATGTGAATCTGGGTTGCAGCAGTAGCTAGCAATCTTGTAAGAGACGATCAGTCCAATGATAAGAAATATTACAAAACTCCTAAAAATAGAGTCAAATCAAAACAAAAGTACATCATTAGAATTACCTTGTCTGAAACCCTACTAGATAAATAATGAATGTCGTCATATTTTTATATTAGAGCTATGACGTGAATAGAAAAACACGAAATTATATTGTTGTTTCTGAAGACGTCATGAAATAATATCATTACGCTATGACATCATCAGGAAATAAAATCATTACGGCGTGACGTCATAATTACTATATTAGAAGCGTCAAAACTGTAAATGTTCTCATTCATAATTACATAATAGTTTCAATCAAGCAAGCTGCATGCAAGTTAAAAAAACAGTACTACACAAACAACAGAGATAGTATCTTGAAAAGAGAAAAGCAAAGGTATTCAACCGACCAGGCGTATCGAGAAGTAATCCGGGTTGCAGCGGTAGCTAGCAACCTAGTAAGAGACGATCACGTCCAATGTTAAGAAATATAAAAACCCATAGTTCCTAACAGAGGAGTCAGATCAAAACAAAAAGTACACCATTAGAACCGCCTTGTCCGAAACCCCTGTATAAGAAACTTTCTGTCCCTTGGCTTGAACAGCAAGGGAAATATATTGGCATGAAAATCAAGAAAATTGACTTTAACCACGTTATTCTCCCCAATATAATATAGAACGACCTCTTGCCTATATTAAACTTTATAGGCCACTTAACTGTAGTATAGGTTATCCGGGTTGCAGCGGTAGCTAGCAACCTAGTAAGAGACGATCACCTCCAACGTTAAGAAATATAAAACCCCCCAACTCCTAAAAAAGAGTCAGATCAAAACAAAAAGTACACCATTAGAACCGCCTCGTCCGAATCCTCTATAAAGGAAACTTACCGCCCTTTGGCTTGAAAATCAAGAAAATTGACTTTTACCACGTTATTCTCCACAAACGGGATATTTCTTTCTTTCCGCTTTTTCTTCCTGCTCAGCTAGCTGGGCACTGGAAAATCATAGAGAGATGTATAATAGCTCATTTTATAGGATATTGCAACATCTAGTCACTTTTGTATTTAAAAATAAAATACTTTTTAAAGTAGAATCAATTTTGTCAAAAAAATTGCATTTTTGATGTAATTTCATACTGCAGTCTTTTCAAAGATATTTGAATTTTGAAGCAATAAAACAGTCCATGGTAATGAACTCTATAGTAATAATAGCTACTTGTCTCAATAGTAACCGAAACTCCTGGAACCAAAATTTTCTTTTTTGGCTTAATCGCTAAAATTATTATGTAAACTGCAAAAATATTTATGATGCCTAATCAGTAATAGTAATTTTTTTAATTTAAACAACAAAAATACATGAAAATTCTAAAATTAGTTTTGCTTTTTGTCTCCTGGAAGAAAAATTTTTTTCATCTCAGTTCAAATTTATTATTGTATCCTGGAACCAAACTTTTTTTGGTTTGTAACCCGTAAAGTACATATCTCCATATTATTGTCTCATAATTGCAATTATTTTAGTTTTCAGTCCAGAATCGCTAAACTTATTATGTAAACTGCAAAAATATTTATGGTGTCTAACCAATAATGCTAATTTTGTAATTCTACAATAAAGAACGACACCTTGCCCATGTTAACTGAAACATAAATAGGGATTATGTAATGTTACATTAAAGAACGATCTTCAGTCCATAGTAACTGAAGTGTTATAAGGAACCATTATATAGATGATGCTTACAGTATTCAAAGGTTACTGTTTACAATGCGTTGAAAATATATTAAAAGGCTATCATTGGAATATCAAACCATTGTTTACATTGGAACTAATTAGCTACTTGATTTTTTGAGGTTCGTCTCTTACTATTTGAAAGAAGAAAAAGCCGTAGGCTTTTTCCTGTTTGTAACAAGGTTACTATTAATGGTCAATAGTTCAATTTGTGTTTACATTAAGAGACGATCATTGGAATAACAAACCATTGCATACAATGAAATTAGTTATGTACTTTATTGTTTGAGGATTTTACCTGGGTTGCAGCGGTAGCTAGAAGCCTAGTAAGAGACGATCACGTCCAATTCTAAAAATTATAATAACGCATAACTCCTAAAAAAAGAGTAAGATAAAAAAAAGTACAGCATTAGAACCACCTTGTCTGAAACCCCTATATAGGAAACTTACTGTCATTTGGCTTTTATTGCAAGGGAAATGTATTGGCTTGAAAATCAAGAAAAGTGGCGTTACTACAGCATTCTGCCCAAACGGTGTTTTTATTTTTTATTTTTTTCCACAGATAGCTTGGCACTGGAACGTCATAGAGAGCTGTTCAATGGCTCATTTTAAAGTAATCTACTAGATCTAGTGCAATTAAATCCGGGTTGCAGCGGTAGCTAGCAACCTAGTAAGAGACGATCACGTCCAATGTTAAGAAATATAAAAACCCCTAACTCCTAAAAACAGAGTCAGATCAAAACAAAAAGTACACCATTAGAACCGCCTTGTCTGAAACCCCTATAAAGGAAACTTACCGCCCTGCGGCCTGAATAACAAAGAAAATATATTGGCTTGATAATCAAGAAAATTGACTTTAACCACGTTATTCTACACAAACGGGATATTTTTTTCTTTCTTTCTTTTCCACAGATAGCTTGGCACTGGAACATTGTAGAGAGTTGTTCAATGGCTCATTTTTTACAATAAGGAACGAACTGTAACCCATAGTAACTTAAGTATTAAATCAAACAGTTTTCCTGTTTGTAATCAAACAGAACTCTCTGCTATAAGCAGATAATTCTGCTTATAGCAGCGTCAGACCAGTGGAAACTGTGTTAAGAACAGACTCAGCATAGTCAGTAGAGGCTCCAGATTATGAACAGAAATGGAGAAGGAAGTTTTTACAAGTATTACAAGAATTGATTTCCGGGTTGCAGCGGTAGCTAGCAGCCTAGTAAGAAACGATTACATTAAAGGGTAAACTATAGCCCATAGTAACTGGAATCCAGGTTACAGCAGTAGCTTGTAACATATCGGGGTTGCGGCGGTATCTAGCAACCTAGTAAGAGATGATCACGCCCCATAGTAAAAATGATTATAATAAAGAACGACCTCTCGTCTATAATAAATCTTATAGGCCACTTAACTATAGTATAGGCTAGTACAGTTATATTTGAGGTCAATATATTAAAATTTTCCATTAAAAGACGATCATTGGAATAAAAACACATTACATACATTATAATAAAGAACGAATATAAAGCTATTATAATCATTACATAAATGATCAATCATAAATAGTGTCATTTATCAAACAGTTCGTGGTAACGAGTTTCATAGTAAAGAACAAACTCAAGCCCAAAGAAACTGAACCCTGTGGCTCATTCATATAATCTTCATTATTTTAGCTAGGATGTAACTAAAATGAGTATTTTTTTATTTCAAATTAAAATTATATTGCGTCTTACTCAACATATTAAAAGTTCTCTCTGATGGGTAATCCGGGTTGTAGCGGTAGCTAGCATCTTAGTAAGAGGTGATCACGTCCAATGTTAAGAAATATAAAACCCATAGCTTTTAAGAAAGGTGGGGTCATATCAAAAAAAAAAGTACACCATTAGAACCGCCGGGTCCGAAACCCCTGTATAGTAAAATTTCTGTCCTTTGGCTTGAACAAGGGAAATATATTGGCTTGAAAATCAAGAAAAGTGGAAGCTACTACAACATTCTGCCTAAACAGGATATTTTTTTCTTTTTTTCTTTCTTTTCCACAGATAGCTTGGCACTGGAACATCGTAGAGAGTTGTTCAATGGCTCATTTTAAAGGAAATTAATTGGGTTAAAAATCTGTATTAACTAAAATAAATTATTTCTAAGAGAGAATAAATTTTTCTACCAAAAACTGCATTTTTGATGTCTTTTCACACTGCAGTCTTTCAAACATAATCGTATACCAGCGGTAAGATTTGAACCCACGCCTCCGAAGAGACTGGTGGTTAACACCAGTGCCTTGGACCACTCGGCCCGGCTGCCTCTCATAAATAAATATATATGTGAATTTGGGTTGCAGCAGTAGCTAGCAACCTAGTAAGAGACGATCAGTCCAATGCTAAGAAATATAAAAACCCAAAACTCCTAAAAATAGAGTCAGATCATCCGGGTTGCAGCGGTAGCTAGCAACCTAGTAAGAGACGATCACGTCCAATGTTAAGAAATATAAAAACCCATAGTTCATAACTAAGGAGTCAGATCAAAACAAAAAGTACACCATTAGAACTAAAATAAATTATTTCTAAAAGAGAATAAATTTTTCCACCAAAAACTGCATTTTTGATGTCTTTTCACACTGCAGTCTTTCAAACATAATCGTATACCAGTGGTAAGATTTGAACCCACGCCTCCGAAGAGACTGGTGGTTAACACCAGTGCCTTGGACCACTCGGCCAGGCTGCCTCTCATAAATAAATATATATGTGAATTTGGGTTGCAGCAGTAGCTAGCAACCTAGTAAGAGACGATCAGTCCAATGCTAAGAAATATAAAAACCCAAAACTCCTAAAAATAGAGTCAGATCATCCGGGTTGCAGCGGTAGCAAGCAACCTAGTAAGAGACGATAACGTCCAATGTTAAGAAATATAAAAACCCATAGTTCATAACAAAGGAGTCAGATCAAAACAAAAAGTACACCATTAGAACCGCCTTGTCCGAAACCCCTGTATAGGAAACTTTCTGTCCCTTGGATTGAACAGCAAGGGAAATATATTGGCTTGAAAATCAAGAAAATTGACTTTAACCACGTTATTCTCCACAAACGGGATATTTTTTTCTTTTTTTCTTTTTTTGTATCCAGAGATAGCTTGGTACTGGAACATCGTAGAGGGTTGTTCAATAGCTCATTTTAAAGGAAATTAATTGGGTTAAAAATCTATAGTAACTAAAATAAATTATTTCTAAAAGACAATAAATTTTTCCACCAAAAACTAAATTTTTGATGTCTTTTACATTAAAGAATGAACTTTTGTCCATAGTAACTGAAGTATTATAAGTTATAATAAAGAACAACCTGTTGCTTATACTAAATTTTGTAGGCCACTTAACGATAGTATAAGCTACTACAGTTATATTTAAGGTCAATATATTTAAGTACAGTAAAGAACGATCTCTCGCCAATAGTAACTAATATATGGTGGTCCCAGGAGTAGTTTCATAAAGTACCGATATAGCTCATCATAAATGGTGTTTGTTAATTCTTACATTAAAAGACGTTCATTGGAATAAGAAATTATTGCATACATTGTATTACATAAAGAATCGATGTCAGTCAAGAGTATCTAATGCAGTACTAACTAATAGAAGTTTTATTTAGACTTTAAATAGATAAATGTGTAAAAATTGCGCCTCTGGCAGGATTTGAACCTGCAGCCTTCGGAGTAGCAAGGCAGGCTATCCGCTGCGCCAGACAGGCTTTCAAGGACCCAATTTTTGAATGATTTATATTTTACTTAATTTTATGTTAAAGATTAATCAATGACGTCATAATCGTAGGTTGTAGCCAGGTCGTCTCCTACTATTCCAATTAAGAAAAAGCCATAGGCTTTTTCCTGTTCGTAATTTCAAAGTATCCAGGTTACAGCGCTAGCTAGTTATGAACAGTAGCCTATATCAGATATCAAACAGTTCGTGGTAACGAACTGTATAGTTAGAGCGACTCTTCTCAATAGTAACTGAAAATATAAAAAACGCTTTTTTAATTATTCGGGTTTTACAGTAAAGAACGATCTCTCGCCCATAGTAACTGATATATGATGGTTCCAGGGGTGGTTGCATAAAGGACCAATATATCTCATCATGAATCGTGTTTGTAAATTATTACATTAAAAGAGGATAATTGGAATAAAAAATTATTGCATACATTAGACTTAGTTAGCTACTTGATCGTTTGAGGTTCGTCTATTACTATTTCAAAGAAGAAAAAGCCGTAGGCTTTTTCCTGTTTGTAATATTTTCCTTTTTGTTTTCCGGGTTACAGCGGTAGCTAGCAACCTATTAAGAGGCAATCACGTCCAATGTTAAGAAATATAAAAACCCATAGTTCCTAAAAAAAGGAGTCAGATCAAAACAAAAAGTACACCATTAGAACCACCATGTCCGAAACCCCTGTACAGGAAACTTTCTGTCATTTGGCTTGAACAGCAAGGGAAATATATTGGCTTGAAAATCAAGAAAATTGACTTTTACCACGTTATTCTCCACAAACGGAATATTTTTTTTTCTCTCTTTTTCTCTTTCTTCTCCACAGATAGCTTGGCACTGGAACATCGTAGAGAGTTGTTCAATGGCTCATTTTAAAGGAAATTAATTGGGATAAAAATCTTTTGTAACTAAAACAAATTATTTCTAAGAGAAAATAAATTTTTCCTCAAAAAGCTGCATTTTTGATGTCTTTTCATACTGCAGTCTTTTCAAAGATATTTGATTTTGGTACATATAAATCATAATCGTATACCAGCGGTAAGATTTTAAACCCACGCCTCTGACGAGACTGGTGGTCAAAACCAGCGCCTTGGACCACACGGCACCGCTGCCTCTCATAACTATATCCGGGTTGCAGCGGTAGCTAGTACATTAAAGAACGATCTTCAGTCCATAGTAACTGAAGTGTTATAAGAAATTATAGTAAAGAACGACCCTTAACCCATGTTAATTGATCCGGGTTGCTGTTACATTAAAGAACGATCATTGGAATAACAAACCATTGCATACATTGGACTTAATTAGCTACTTGATTGTTTGAGGTTCGTCTCACTCTTTCAAAGAGGAAAAAGCCGTAGGCTTTTTCTGTTTGTAATCAGGTTCGATAATAATATATATGATTACATAAAGGATCAATCTAGTCCGGGCTGCAGCGGTAGCTAGCAATTACTATATAAAAGGCGACAAAGATGTAAATGGTCTCATTTAATGTTACATAATGGTTAAATCAAACTAAGCTACACGCAAGTTAAAAAAACAGTACTACACAAAAAACAGAGATACCGTCTTGAAAAGAGAAAAGCATAGGTATTCAACCGACCAGGCGTATCGAGAAGTAAAACTTGAGAGAGCAAAACAAAACAGCAAGGAGTGTTATCACAATGATTACATAAAGGCTCGATCATCGAATTTAAGCTGAAACTAAGTAAAGGACAATTATGCCTCCATATATTCACAGTGATGCATAAGATCTCCCATTACATCTGTAAACTGTTCCACAGTTGCCGGTCCATACCTTAGAAGCTTTTCACTAAACATGCAACATTTCTTTTGGATATTACTATGAAGTTTTGCGAAAGCATCTCTAGCTGACTTTTCAACAAAATCTATTCTTTCAGAGATAATTTTAATCTTTAATTTTGAATATTTTTCGTAATCCCGGTAAAACATTCATAAAATTTTTCTCAATTTACAAAGATCAGCCTGTGCGTTCTTTGCAGCTTGTGTAAACTGCAAAAATATCCATGGTATCCGAGCAATAGTTACATAAAGGACCGATATAGCTCATCATAAATGGTGTTTGTCAATTATCTGGGTTGCAGCGGTAGCTAGCAACCTAGTTTTGAGACGATAACGTCCAATGTTAAGAAATATAAAAACCCAAAATCCTAATTATAATAAAGAACGACCTCTTGCCTATACCACATTTTATAGGCCCCTTAACTATAGTATAGGTTAGTAATCCGGGTTGCAGCGGTAGCTAGCAACCTAGTAAGAGATTATAATAAAGAACGACCTCTTGCCTATACCACATTTTATAGGCCCCTTAACTATAGTATATGTTAGTAATCCGGGTTGCAGCGGTAGCTAGCAACCTAGTAAGAGACGATCACGTCCAATGTTAAGAAATTGAAAAACCCATAGCTCCTAAAAAGGGAGTCAGATCAAAACAGAAAGTACACCATTAGAACCGCCTTGTCCGAAACCCCTGTATGGTAAACTTTCTTTCCCTTGGCTTGAACAGCAAGGGAAATATATTGGCTTGAAAATCAAGAAAAGTGGCAGCTACTACAACATTCTGCCTAAACGGGATATTTTTGTTTCTTTTTTTCTTTGTTTTCCAGAGATAGCTTGGCACTGGAAAATCGTAGAAAGTTGTTCAATGGCTCATTTTAAAGGAAATTAATTGGGTTAAAAATCTTTTGTAACTAAAATAAATTATTTCTAAGAGAGAATAAACTTTTCAATTAAAAACTGCATTTTTGATGTCTTTTCATACTGCAGTCTTTCAAAGATATTTGATTTTTGTACATAAATCATAATCGTGTACCAGCGGTAAGATTTGAACCCACGCATCCGAAGAGACTGGTGGCTAACACTAGCGCCTTGGACCACTCGGCCAATCTGCCTCTCATAACTGAATATATGTGAATCTTTTCCGGGTTGCAGCGGTAGCTAGCAACCTAGTAAGAGTTATAATAAAGAACGACCTCTTACCTATACTAAATTTTATACGCCACTTAATTATAGTATAGGTTAGTAATTCAACAGATAGCATGGCACTGGAACATTGTAGAGAGTTGTTCAATGGCTCAGTTTGAAGGAACTTAATGGGGTTAAAAACCTCTTGTAATTAAAACAATTATTTTTATTACATTAAGAAATTTTATATGTTCCTTAAGAAATCATCATAATCTGGGTTGCAGCGGTAGCTAGCAACCTAGTAAGAGACGATCACGTCCAATGTTAAGAAATATAAAAACTCATAGTTCCTAAAAAAGTTACATTAAAGAACGATCTTCAGTCCATAGTAACAGAAGTGTTATAAGGAACCATTATATAGATGGTGATTACCGGGTTGTAGCGGTAGCTAGCAACCTAGTAAGAGACGATCACGTCCAATGTTAAGAAATATAAAACTCATAGTTCCTAAAAAAGTTACATTAAAGTACGATCTTCAGTCCATAGTAACTGAAGTGTTATAAGGAACCATTATATAGATGATGATTACAGTAATCAAAGGTTACTGTTTACAATGTTTACAATAAGGAACGAACTGTAACCCATAGTAACTTAAGTATTAAATCAAACAGTTTTCCTGTTTGTAATCAAACAGAACTCTCTGCTATAAGCAGATAATTCTGCTTATAGCAGCGTCAGACCAGTGGAAACTGTGTTAAGAACAGACTCAGCATAGTCAGTAGAGGCTCCAGATTATGAACAGAAATGGAGAAGGAAGTTTTTACAAGTATTACAAGAATTGATTTCCGGGTTGCAGCGGTAGCTAGCAGCCTAGTAAGAGACGATTACATTAAAGGGTAAACTATAGCCCATAGTAACTGGAATCCAGGTTTCAGCAGTAGCTTGTAACATATCGGGGTTGCGGCGGTATCTAGCAACCTAGTAAGAGATGATCACGCCCCATAGTAAAAATGAAATAGTCAAACAGTTCGTCGTAACGAACTGTTGTAGTAGCAGCGAATCGTCACAAGAGTAACCGTAGCTCTTAAAAACAGAATTTTAATATCAATAGATACGTCAATAGAACTATATATGTGAATCCGGGTTGCAGCATTTATAATAAAGAACGATCTCTTGCCTATACTAAAATAAAAATCCATTACATACATTTGATTTAGTTAGCTACTTGATTGGTTGTTATCCGGGTTGCAGCGGTAGCTAGCAACCTAGTAAGAGACGATCACGTCCAATGTTAAGAAATATAAAAATCCGGGTTGCAACAGTAGCTAGTATCTGGGTTGCAGCGGTAGCTAGCAACCTAGTAAGAGACGATCACGTCCAATGTTAAGAAATATAAAAACCCATAGTTCCTAAAAAAAGGAGTCAGATCAAAACAAAAAGTACACCATTAGAACAACATTGTCCAAAACCCCTATATAGAAAACTTTCTGTCCCTTGGCTTGAAGAGCAAGGGAAATATATTGGCTTGAAAATCGAGAAAAGTGGCAGCTACTACAACATTCTGCCTAAACGGGATATTTTTTTTTTTCTTTGTATCCAGAGATAGCTTGGCACTGGAACATCGTAGATAGTTGTTCAATGGCACATTTTAAAGGAAATTAATTGGGTTAAAAATGCATAGTAACTAAAATAAATTATTTCTAAAAGAGAATAAATTTTTCCACCAAAAACTGCATTTTTGATGTCTTTTCACACTGCAGTCTTTCAAACATAATCGTATACCAGTGGTAAGATTTGAACCCACGCCTCCGAAGAGACTGGTGGCTAACACCAGTGCCTTGGACCACTCGGCCAGGCTGCCTCTCATAAATAAATATATATGTGAATTTGGGTTGCAGCAGTAGCTAGCAACCTAGTAAGAGACGATCAGTCCAATGCTAAGAAATATAAAAACCCAAAACTCCTAAAAATAGAGTCAGATCAAAACAAAAGTACATCATTAGAACTACCTTGCCTGAAACCCTACTAGATAAATAATGAATGTCATCATAGTTTTATATTAGAGCTATGACGTGAATAGAAAAACACGAAATTATATTGTTGTTTCTGCAGACGTCATGAAATAATACCATTGCGCCATGACATCATGAAATAAAATCATTACTCCGTGACGTGATAATTACTATATAAGAAACGTCAAATCTGTAAATGGTCTCATTCATGAATAAATAATGGTTAGATCAAAGCAAGCTACACGCAAGTTAAAAAAACAGTACTACAAAAAAAAAACAGAGATAGTATCTCGAAAAGAAATAAGCAAAGGTATTCAACCGACCAGGCGTATCGAGAAGTAATCAATTATAATAAAGAACAACCTTTTTCCTATACTAAATTTTATAGGCCGCTTAACTATAGCATAGGCTAGTACAGTTATTATATTTAAGGCCAATATATTAAAATTTTCCACTAAAAGACGGTCATTGGAATAAAAACCCAATACATACATTTGATTTAGTTAGCTACTTGATTGTTTGTGGCTAGTCTCTTACTATTTCAAAGAAGAAAAAGCCGTAGGCTTTTTCCTGTTTGTAATCAATTAGAAAGAGTTCTACGTTTAATGTAATGCAATAAAGATCAAACTCTTCCCTATACTAACTTGCATACGCAACTTCACTATAGTTAAGATTACAGTATTTATATCCGGGTTGCAGCGGTAGCTAGCAACCTAGTAAGAGACGATCACGTCCAATGTTAAGAAATTTAAAAACCCATAGTTCCTAACAAAGGAATCAAATCAAAACAAAAATTACAGTAAAGAACGAACTTCAGCCCATAGTAACTAAAACAAGATTATAATTTTAGACTCAAACTAGTAATTTGTTTGCTTTGGTGTAAAATACTGTCATCAGGGAGATTCAAACCCATGCCTCCGATGTGACGGGTGGCTAACACCATTCCGGGTTGCAGCGGTAGCTAGCAACCTAGTAAGAGACGTTACATAAAAGACCGATAAGGCTCATCATAAATGCTGTTTATAAATTATTTTACAGTAATCCGGGTTGCAGCGGTAGCTAGCAACCTAGTAAGAGACGATCACGTCCAATGTTAAGAAATATAAAAACCCATAGCTCCTAAAAAAGGAGTCAGATCAAAACAAAAAGTACACCATTAGAACCGCCTTATCCGAAAACACTGTATAGTAAACTTTCTGTCCCTTGGCTTGAACAGCAAGGGAAATATATTGGCTTGAAAATCAAGAAAAGTGGCAGCTACTACAACATTCTGCCTAAACGGGATATTTTTTTGTTTTTATTATTATTTTCTTTTGTTTCCAGAGATAGCTTGGCACTGGAACATCGTAGAGAATTGTTCAATAGCTCATTTTAAAGGAAATTAATTGGGTTACAAATCTATAGTAACTAAAATAAATTATTTCTAAAAGAGAATAAATTATTCTACCGAAAACTGCATTTTTGATGTATAATAAAGAACGACCTCTTGCCTATATCCGGGTTGCAGCAGTAGCTAGCAACCTAGTAAGAGACGATCACGTCCAATGTTAAGAAATATAAAAACCCATAGTTCCTAAAAAGGGAGTCAGATCAAATTCAAAAGTACACCATTAGAACCGCCTTGTCCGAAACCCCTGTATAGTAAACTTTTTGTCCCTTGGCTTGAACAGCAAGGGAAATATATTGGCTTGAAAATCAAGAAATGTATAATAAAGAACGAACTCTTCCCTATACTAACTTGCAAAGGCAACTTCACTATAGTTAAGATTACAGTTTTTATATTATGACAATGCAAAAGGTATGAGAAAAAAGTGAAAAACTCTTTAAACTGCAAAAATATTTAGAATGTTTGAGTAATAATTTCACTTAATGAAAAGAAACTATATACATTCCTAAAAATATTTAAATGAATCTTATTTTATCTTAATATTTAAACAACTTGATACAATATTATCATTATTAAATACCAAAAATATTTGTTATTACCAATTTCATGGTTTTATCCAGGTTGCAGCGGTAGCTAGTAAGAGACGATCACCTCCAATGTTAAGAAATATAAAAACCCACAACTCCTAAAAAAAGAGTCAGATCAAAATAAAAAGTACACCATTAGAATCCGGGTTGCAGCGGTAGCTAGCAACCTAGTAAGAGACGATCACGTCCAATGTTAAGAAATATAACAACCCATAGTTCCTAACAGAGGAGTCAGATCAAAACAAAAGGTACACCATTAGAACCGCCTTGTCCGAAACCTCTGTAAAGGAAACTTACCGCCCTTTGGCTTGAATAACAAAGAAAATATATTGGCTTGAAAATCAAGCAAATTGACTTTTACCACGTTATTCTCCACAAACGTGATATTTTTTTCTCTTTTCTTTCTTTTCCACAGATAGCTTCGCACTGGAACATTGTAGAGAGTTGTTCAATAGCTCATTTTAAGGGAAATTAATTGGGTTAAATACATTTTGTAACTAAAATAAATTATTTCTAAAAGAGAATAAATTTTTCCACCAAAAACTGCATTTTTGATGTCTTTTCACACTGCAGTATTTCAAACATAATCGTATACCAGCGGTAAGATTTGAACCCACGCCTCCGAATAGACTGGTGGCTAACACCAGTGTCTTTGACCACTCGGCCAGGCTGTCTCACATAAATGATATATATGTGAATCTGGGTTGCAGCAGTAGCTAGCAACCAAGTAAGAGACGATCAGTCCAATGCTAAGAAATATAACAAAACTCCTAAAAAAAGAGTCAGATCATCCGGGTTGCAGCGGTAGCTAGCAACCTAGTAAGAGACGATCACGTCCAATGTTAAGAAATATAAAAACCCATAGTTCTTAAAAAAAGAGTCAGATGAAAACAAAAAGTACACCATTAGAACCGCCTTGTCTGAAACCCCTGTATAGGAAACTTTCTGTCCCTTGGCTTGAACAGCAAGGGAAATATATTGGCTTGAAAATCAAGAAAAGTGGCAGCTACTACAACATTCTTCCTAAACGGGATATTTTTTTCTTTTTTCTTTTTTTCTTTGTTTCCAGAGATAGCTTGGCACTGGAACATCGTAGAGGGTTGTTCAATAGCTCATTTTAAAGGAAATTAATTGGGTTAAAAACCTTTTATAACTAAAATAAATTATTTCTAAAAGAGAATAAATTTTTCCACCAAAAACTGCATTTTTTATGTCTTTTCACACTGCAGTCTTTCAAACATTACATTATTATAATAAAGAACGACCTCTTTCCTATACTAAATTTTATAGGCCGCTTAACTATAGCATAGGCTAGTACAGTTATTATATTTAAGGCCAATATATGAAAATTTTCCACTAAAAGACGGTCATTGGAATAAAAACCCAATACATACATTTGATTTAGTTAGCTACTTGATTGTTTGAGGCTAGTCTCTTACTATTTCAAAGAAGAAAAAGCCGTAGGCTTTTTCCTGTTTGTAATCAATTAGAAAGAGTTCTACCTTTAATGTAATGTAATAAAGATCAAACTCTTCCCTATACTAACTTGCATACGCAACTTCACTATAGTTAAGATTACAGTATTTATATTTTTATATTAAAAGACGATCACTGAAATAACAAACCATTCCATACATTGGATTTAGTTAGCTACTTGATTGTTTGAGTTTTACTACTTAAGAACGACAAAGATGTAAATGTTCTCATTCTTGATTAGAATAATGGTTAGATCGAAGCAAGCTATACGCAAGTTGAAAAAACAGTACTACACAAACAACAGAGATAGTATCTTGAAAATAAAAAAGCAAAGGTATTCAACCGACCAGGTGTATCAAGAAGTAATCAAACAAAACAGCAAGATGTGTTATCTCAATGATGAAGATTATAGACATGCAAAAATTAAGACAGCCAAACAAAAGTTCAAGGAGAGTTATCACAATGATGAAGATTACCGCATCAAATATAAGAAAAACCAAAAGCAAAGGTATTCAACCGTCCAGGTGTATCGAGAAGTAAAAAATGAGACAGCCAAACAAAAGATCAAGGAGCGTTATCAAAATGATAAACTTTATAGAGAAGCAACAATTGAGCAGGCTAGACAAAAGAGCAAGGAACGGTATGATAATGATAAAGATTACAGAGAAGCAACAATTGAGCAGGCTAGACAAAAGATCAAGGAGCATTATCACAATGATGAAGATTACCGAAACATATATAAGAAAAAAGTTGCTACCAGAATGATGGGTAGATGCTGGGGTGACAAAAGCAATAATGAAAAAATTAAATTCTCTGCGAGTTTGTACCGAAGAATGCATAAGGACAAAGGGAAAAATTACATTCAGAAATACAAGAAGATGGTATAAATGCAGGCTGATCTTTGTAAATTGAGAAACATTTTACGCATGTTTTACCGGGATCACGAAAAGTATTCAAAATTACAGATTAAAATTCTCTTTGAAAGAGCGGATGCTGCTGAAAAGTCGGCTAGAAATTCTTTGGGAAAGCTTCATAGTAATATCCAAAAGAAATGTTGTCAGTTTAACGAAAAGCTTCCAAGGTATGGACTGGCAACTGCGGAACAGTTTATTGATGCAATGGAATATAATAAAGAATGAACTCTTGCCTATACTAAATTGCATACTCAACTTAATTATTGTTAATGATATAGTAATGATATGGTTTTATTGATAGCTGAATTGCAAATTAAAAGAAAATGATCCCGGATGGCTTTGAACCACCAACCTTTCGGTTAAAGGCCAATCGTGCTTGCCACTTGGACTATGACGTCATTCATTAATATTGTAAGATTATCAATATGATAAATATGATACTTTTATCACTTGTCTTTTCATATTGCAATCTTCTCAAAGATATTTGATTTCTTAAGCAATTTATCCGGGTTGCAGCGGTAGCTAGCAACCTAGTAAGAGATGATCGCGTCCAATGTTTTTTCCGGGTTGCAGCGGTAGCTAGCAACCTAGTAAGAGACGATCACGTCCAATGTTAAGAAATATAAAAACCCATAGTTCTTAAAAAAAGAGTCAGATCAAAACAAAAAGTAAACCATTAGAACCGCCTTGTCCGAAACCCCTGCATAGTAAAATTTATGTCCCTTGGCTTGAACAGCAAGGGAAATATATTGGCTTGAAAATCAAGAAAAGTGGCAGCTACTACAACATTCTGCCTAAACGGGATATTTTTTCTTTTTTCTTTTTTTTTTTCTTTTGTATCCAGAGATAGCTTGGCACTGGAACATCGTAGAGGGTTGTTCAATAGCTCATTTTAAAGGAAATTAATTGGGTTAAAAATCTATAGTAACTAAAATAAATTATTTCTAAAAGAGAATACATTTTTCCAATAAAAACTGTATTTTTGATGCAGTGACGTCATAATTACTATATAAGAAACGTCAAAACTGTAAATGGTCTCATTCATGAATACATAATTATAATAAAGATCGAACTCTTCCCTATACTAACTTGCATACGCAACTTCACTATAGTTAATATAGTTAAGATTACAGTATTTATATTATACATCATTATAAATTATAAAAGGTTCAAATATTCGAAGATTATAGAGTTAAAAATTTTCCCACACCTGGAATCTAACCCGAGCCTGTTTTATAGTAAATAACGAACTCTTGCCCTTAATTACCTATGTCTTGTCAAATTAGCTAATTAATTTCACCTGATTTTGTTTTAAAAATAATTCCCACACCGGGATTCGAACCCAAGCCAATTGGTTGAAACCCAACTATCCTAAACCACTAGACCATATGAGATATGTGTAAAAAGCTAATTAATTGTTTTATGATATTATAATAAAGAACGACCTCTTGCCTATACTAAATTTTATACGCCACTTAATTATAGTATAGGTTAGTACTTCAACAGATAGCATGGCACTGGAACATCGTAGAGAGTTGTTCAATGGCTCATTTTAAAGGAAATTAATGGGGTTAAAACCCTTTTGTAATTAAAACAAATTATTTTTATTACATTAAGAAATTGTAATTATGCTCCTTAAGAAATCATCATAAGTAAAAATTTCCCAAACAGAAATTGAACTCAAGCCTACTGGGTGAGAGCTATCCCAACCTCTAGACCATATAGGATATATTAAAATATCCGATTAATGAAGTTTATGTTAAAGAACAAATTATAATCCTAGTTAGCTGCCTGATTATTTGAGGATCGTCTCTTACTATTCCAAAGAAGAAAAAGCCGTAGGCTTTTTCCTGTTTGTTATAATAAAGAACGACCTCTTGCCTATATTATATTTTATAACTATAGTATAGGCTAGTAGAGTTATATTTATGGTCAATATATTCAAATTTTCCATTAATATAATAAAGAACGAACTCTTTCCTATACTAAATAAGCCTATGCTAGTTAATGATATAGTAATGATATGATTTTACTGATACCTAAATTACAAATTAAAGAAAATGACCCCGGGTGGTTTTGAACCACCAACCTTTTGCTTAAAGGCCAATCGCGCTTGCCTCTTGTGCTACGACGTCATTAATTAAAGTTTTAAAATTAACAATATGATACACATGATACTTTTATCAATTGTCTTTTCATATCCGTTATCCGGGTTGCTGCGGTAGCTAGCATTATAATAAAGATCGAACTCTTCCCTATACTAACTTGCATAGGCAACTTCACTATAGTGAAGATTACAGTATTTATATTATTCATCATTATAAATTATAAAAGGTTCAAATGTTCGAAGATTATAGAGTTAAAAATTTTCCCACCCCGGGAATCGAACCCGAGCCTGTTAAGTGAAAGTTAACTATCCTAGCCACTAGACCATATTGAACCATAAAGAAGTATGATTTAAGAGCCATATGCGTATTATTATTTCACCATACCAATTATAATAAGGCCAAAACAAAATCGTCGACTTGCAACCTTACTTTTGACACATTAGTTAAATCTTCATCAGGCTTAAAAAATGTTTTGCTAGTTTTACATGAAAGAACGAACCTTAGTCCATATCCGGGTTGCAGCGGTAGCTAGCAACCTAGTAAGAGACGATCACGTCCAATGTTAAGAAATATAAAAACCCATAGTTCCTAACAAAGGAGTCAGATCAAAACAAAAAGTACACCATTAGAACCGCCTTGTCCGAAACCCCTGTATAGGAAACTTTCTGTCCCTTGGCTTGAACAGCAAGGGAAATATATTGGCTTGAAAATCAAGAAAATTGACTTTAGCCACGTTATTCTCCCCAAACGGGATATTTTTTTCTTTTTTCTTTTTTTTTTCTTTTCCACAGATAGCTTGGCACTGGAACATCGTAGAGGGTTGTTCAATAGCTCATTTTAAAGGAAATTAATTGGGTTAAATTATAATAAAGAACGACCTCATGCCTATACAAAATTTTATACGCCACTGAATTATAGTGTAGGTTAGTAATTCCACAGATAGCTTGGCACTGGAACATCGTAGAGAGTAGTTCAATGGCTCATTTTAAAGGAAATTAATGGGTTTAAAAATATTTGAGTTGCAGCGGTAGCTAGCAACCTAGTAAGAGACGATCACGTCCAATTTTAAGAAATATAAAAACCCATAGTTCCTAAAAAAGGAGTCAGATCAAAACAAAAAATACACCATTAGAACCGCCTTGTCCGAAAACCCTGTATAGTAAACTTTCTGTCCCTTGGCTTGAACAGCAAGGGAAATATATTGGCTTGAAAATCAAGAAAAGTGGCAGCTACTACAACATTCTGCCTAAACGGGATTTTTTTTTTCTTTGTATCCAGAGATAGCTTGGCACTGGAACATCGTAGATAGCTGTTCAATGGCTCATTTTAAAGGAAATAATTGGGTTTAAATTATAATAAAGAACGACCTCTTGTCTATACTAATTTATATAGGCCACTTAACTATAGTATAGGTTAGTAAATTTACATTAAAAGACGATCACTGAAATAACAAACCATTCCATACATTGGACTTAGTTAGCTACTTGATTGTTTGAGTTTCGTCTCTTACTATTTATTAAAAGAAGATTATCCGGGTTGCAGCGGTAGCTAGCAACCTAGTAAGAGACGATCACGTCCAATGTTAAGAAATATAAAAACCCGTAGATCCTAACAAAGGAGTCAGATCAAAACAAAAAGTACACCATTAGAACCGCCTTGTCCGAAACCCCTGTGTAGGAAACTTTCTGTCCCTTGGCTTGAACAGCAAGGGAAATATATTGGCTTGAAAATCAAGAAAAGTGGCAGCTACTACAACATTCTGCCTAAACGGGATATTTTTTTCTTTTTTTTTTGTATCCAGAGATAGCTTGGCACTGGAACATTGTAGAGAGTTGTTCAATGGCTCATTTTAAAGGAAATTAATTAGGTTAAAAATCTGTAGTAACTAAAATAAATTATTTCTAAAAGAGAATAAATTTTTCCACCAAAAACTGCATTTTTGATGTCTTTTCACACTGCAGTCTTTCAAACATAATCCTATACCAGAGGTAAGATTTGAACCCACGCCTCCGAAGAGACTGGTGGCTAACACCCTTAGACCACTCGGCCAGGCTGCCTCTCATAATTTGGGTTGCAGCAGTAGCTAGCAACCTAGCAAGAGACGATCATTATAATAAAGAACGACCTCTTACCTATGCTAAATTGTATAGGCCACTTAACTATAG
This sequence comes from Artemia sp. Qi Xiang Cuo, assembly GCF_049724085.1. Taxonomy (NCBI): domain Eukaryota; kingdom Metazoa; phylum Arthropoda; class Branchiopoda; order Anostraca; family Artemiidae; genus Artemia; species Artemia sp. Qi Xiang Cuo. The sequence continues at coordinate 49,547,303 of NC_142802.1, forward strand.
TATGGGCTAGTACAGTCCGGGTTGCAGCGGTAGCTAGCAATCCGGGCTGCAGCAGTAGCTAGCAACTTAGTAAGATAAAATCACGCCAAATAGTAAAATCCGGGTTGCAGCGGTATCTAGCAACCTAGTAAGAGACGATCATGTCCAATGTTAAGAAATATAAAACCCATAGTTCCTAAAAAAGGAGTCAGATCAAAACAAAAAGTACACCAATAGAACCGCCTTGTCCAAAACCCCTGTATAGGAAACTTTCTGTCCCTTGGCTTGAACAGCAAGGGAAATATATTGGCTTGAAAATCAAGAAAAGTGGCAGCTACTACAACATTCTTCCTAAACGGGATATTTTTTTCTTTTTTTTTTCTTTGTTTCCAGAGATAGCTTGGCACTGGAACATCGTAGAGGGTTGTTCAATAGCTCATTTTAAAGGAAATTAATTGGGTTAAAAACCTTTTGTAACTAAAATAAATTATTTTTAAAAGAGAATAAATTTTTCCACCAAAAATTATCACTTAAGATCCATGTCACAGGGGTAGCTAGCAAGATAACAAGAGAGGATCACGTCTAATACTAAGAAAAGTAATATTTCCGGGTTGCAAGGTAGCTAGTTACATAAAGGCTCGATCATCGAATTCAAGCTGAAACTAAGTGAAGGACAATTATGCCTCAATATATTCACAGCGATGTATAAGATTTCCCATTACATCTGTAAACTTTTCCATAGTTGCCGGTTCATACCTTGGAAGCTTTTCACTAAACATACAACATTTCTTTTGGATATTACTATGAAGTTTTGCGAAAGCATCTCTAACTGACTTTTCAACAAAATCTATTCTTTCAGAGATTATAATAAAGAACGACCTCTCGTCTATAATAAATCTTATAGACCACTTAACTATAGTATAGGCTAGTACAGTTATATTTGAGGTCAATATATTAAAATTTTCCATTAAAAGACGATCATTGGAATAAAAACACATTACATACATTATAATAAAGAACGAATATAAAGCTATTATAATCATTACATAAATGATCAATCATAAATAGTGTCATTTATCAAACAGTTCGTGGTAACGAGTTTCATAGTAAAGAACAAACTCAAGCCCAAAGAAACTGAACCCTGTGGCTCATTCATATAATCTTCATTATTTTAGCTAGGATGTAACTAAAATGAGTCTTTTTTTTATTTCAAATTAAAATTATATTGCTTCTTACTCAACATATTAAAAGTTCTCTCTGATGGGGAATCCGGGTTGCAGCGGTAGCTAGCAACCTAGTAAGAGACGATCACGTCCAATGTTAAGAAATATAAAAACCCATAGTTCCTAACAAAGGAGTCAGATCAAAACAAAAAGTACACCATTAGAACCGTCTTGTCCAAAACCCCTGTATAGTAAACTTTCTGTCCCTTGGCTTGAACAGCAAGGGAAATATATTGGCTTGAAAATCAAGAAAAGTGGAAGCTACTACAACATTCTGCCTAAACAGGACATTTTTTTCTTTTTTTCTTTCTTTTCCACAGATAGCTTGGCACTGGAACATCGTAGAGAGTTGTTCAATGGCTCATTTTAAAGGGAATTAATTGGGTTAAAAATCTGTATTAACTAAAATAAATTATTTCTAAAAGAGAATAAATTTTTCCACCAAAAACTGCATTTTTGATGTCTTTTCACACTGCAGTCTTTCAAACATAATCGTATACCAGCGGTAAGATTTGAACCCACGCCTCCGAAGAGACTGGTGGTTAACACCAGTGCCTTGGACCACTCGGCCCGACTGCCTCTCATAAATAAATATATATGTGAATTTGGGTTGCAGCAGTAGCTAGCAACCTAGTAAGAGACGATCAGTCCAATGCTAAGAAATATAAAAACCCAAAGCTCCTAAAAATAGAGTCAGATCATCCGGGTTGCAGCGGTAGCTAGCAACCTAGTAAGAGACGATCACGTCCAATATTAAGAAATATAAAAACCCATAGTTCATAACAAAGGAGTCAGATCAAAACAAAAAGTACACCATTAGAACTAAAATAAATTATTTCTAAAAGAGAATAAATTTTTCTACCAAAAACTGCATTTTTGATGTCTTTTCACACTGCAGTCTTTCAAACATAATCGTATACCAGTGGTATGATTTGAACCCACGCCTCCGAATAGACTGGTGGTTAACACCAGTGCCTTGGACCACTCGGCCCGGCTGCCTCTCATAAATAAATATATATGTGAATTTGGGTTGCAGCAGTAGCTAGCAACCTAGTAAGAGACGATCAGTCCAATGCTAAGAAATATAAAAACCCAAAACTCCTAAAAATAGAGTCAGATCATCCGGGTTACAGTGGTAGCTAGCAACCTAGTAAGAGACGATCACGTCCAATGTTAAGAAATATAAAAACCCATAATTCATAACAAAGGAGTCAGATCAAAACAAAAAGTACACCATTAGAACCGCCTTGTCCGAAACCCCTGTATAGGAAACGTTCTGTCCCTTGGATTGAACAGCAAGGGAAATATATTGGCTTGAAAATCAAGAAAATTGACTTTAACCACGTTATTCTCCACAAACGGGATATTTTTTTCTTTTTTTCTTTTTTTGTATCCAGAGATAGCTTGGCACTGGAACATCGTAGAGGGTTGTTCAATAGCTCATTTTAAAGGAAATTAATTGGTTTAAAAATATATAGTAACTAAAATAAATTATTTCTAAAAGACAATAAATTTTTCCACCAAAAACTAAATTTTTGATGTCTTTTACATTAAAGAATGAACTTTTGTCCATAGTAACTGAAGTATTATAAGTTATAATAAAGAACAACCTGTTGCTTATACTAAATTTTATAGGCCACTTAACGATAGTATAAGCTACTACAGTTATATATAAGGTCAATATATTTAAGTACAGTAAAGAACGATCTCTCGCCAATAGTAACTAATATATGGTGGTCCCAGGAGTAGTTTCATAAAGTACCGATATAGCTCATCATAAATGGTGTTTGTTAATTCTTACATTAAAAGACGTTCATTGGAATAAAAAATTATTGCATACATTGGATTACATAAAGAATCGATGTCAGTCAAGAGTATCTAATGCAGTACTGACTAATAGAAGTTTTATTTAGACTTTAAATAGATAAATGTGTAAAAATTGCGCCTCTGGCAGGATTTGATTACATTAAAGGACGAGCTTTTGTCCATATTAACTGAAGTTATATTAAAAGATTACAAAAAGGACCGATTTAGTTCATCATAAATAGTATTTGTCAATTAGGTTTATATTAAAGAACAAACTATAGCTTGTAGTAATTGAACTAGAAAGTACACCATTAGACTAAAATGAAGGATGGGTCTAGTAAATATAGAGGGGAATTATGTTAGTTATCCGGGTTGCAGCGGTAGCTAGCAACCTAGTAAGAGACGATCACGTCCAATATTAAGAAATATAAAAACCCAGAACTCCTAAAAACAAAAGTCAGATCAAAACAATAAGCACACCATTAAAACCACCACGTCTGAAAGTCCTGTATAGGAAACTTTCTGTCATTTGGCTCAAACAGCAAGGGAAATATATTGGCTTGAAATTCAAGAAAAGTGGCAGGTACTACAGCATTCTGCCTTAACGGCATCTTATTTTCTTTCTTCTTTCTTTTCCACAGATAGTTGTGCACTGGAACATCGTAGAAAGTTGTTCAATGGCTTATTTTAAAGGAAATTAATTGGATTAAAAACCTATTGTAACTAAAACAAATTATTTTTAAAACGGAATACATTTTTCCACTAAAAATACACAAAAGATTGATGTCAGTCAAGAGAATCTAATGTAGTACTAATTAATATAAGTTTTATTTAGACTTTAAATACATAAATATGTAAAAATTGTCCCTGGCAGGATTTGAACCTACAGCCTAGGGATTGGTTTTTGGGTTGCAGCGGCAGCTAGCAACCTAGTAAGAGACGATCACGTCCGATGTTAAGAAATATAAAAACCCATAGCTCCTTAAAAAAAAGTCAGATCAAAACAAAAAGTACACCATTAGAACCGCCTTGCCCGAAACCCCTGTATAGGAAACTTTCTGTCCCTTGGCTTGAACAGCAAGGGAAATATATTGGCTTGAAAATCAAGAACAGTGGCAGCTACTACAACATTCTGCCTAAACAACATATTTTTTTTCTTTTCCACAGATAGCTTGGCACTGGAACTTCGTAGAGAGTTGTTCAATGGCTCATTTTAAAGTAAATTAATTGGGTTAAAAATCTTTTGTAACTAAAATAAATTATTTATAAGAGAGAATAAATTTTTCCACTAAAAACTGCATTTTTGATGTCTTTTTATACTGCAGTCTTTTCAAAGATATTTATAATAAAGAACGACCTCTTGGCTATACTAAATTAGGTATGGCGTTATAAGAGAAGTAGCTCTGTCTGGAGTCGTGAGATGATCCCCTAACCCTACTTAATCTTTATTCATTCTCTTATTCTTGCAAAGGGATTTTCTTAGTAAATACAATTCTTGTCAAACTCATTGTAGAGAGCTAGAAATAAAATTACATTAACATTATAAGAAATCATTATATAGATGATGAATTTTCCTTAATGATTAATATTAGACATAAATTAAATTGGGTTAAAAATCTTTTGTAACTAAAACAAATTATTTTAAAACAGGATAAATTTTTCCACTAAAAACTGTATTTTTGATGTCTTTCCATACTGCTGTCTTTTCAAAGACATTTGATTTTTGAAGCAATCAAACAGCTCGTGGTAAGGTTGTATTTTAAACTTTATATTCCATAGATAGCTTAGCATTGGAACATCGTAGAGAGTTGTTCAATGGATCATTTTAAAGTAAATTAATAACATTCAAGGACGTATCCAAAGGGTTTAGTGGGTTTGAACCTCCTCCCACAAAATGTTTTTCAGATTCATAATAACGAATATAAAATGAATAAAACAAAATTGAATATAAAAATATATACAAAAATGAATATGAACAACTTTTTTATGCGTTTTTGAAGTTTTTATTATAATAAAGAACGAATATTTTACCGATTATCTACTAATAACCATATATGACGTAATAATTGTAACAAGGAACAAACTCTTGCCTATACTAGTTTTTATAGGCCACTTAACTACAGTATAGGCTTGTGCAGTTATATTTAAAGGCAATATATTAAAATTCCTTCCAATGTGGAATCGAACCCCGGTCAACATATGAGACATATGTTACATATAAGATATGATTAGTTTGATGGCTCATTCTCTGAAATTCGTTTCTTACTATTCCAAATAAGAAAAAGTCGTAGGCTTTTTCTTGTTTGTAATTTTATATTAAAGAATGAACTTTATCTCATAACATCCGGGTTGCAGCGGTAGCTAGCAACCTAGTAAGAGACGATCACGTCCAATGTTAAGAAATATAAAAACCCATAGTTCCTAAAAAAGGAGTCAGATCAAAACAAAAAGTACATCATTAGAACCACCTTATCCGAAACCCCTGTATAGTAAACTTTCTGTCCCTTGGCTTGAAACAGCAAGGTAAATATATTGGCTTGAAAATCAAGAAAATTGACTTTAACCTCGTTAGTCTTCCCAAACGGGATATTTTTTTTTTTCTTTTTTTGTTTCCAGAGATAGCTTGGTACTGGAACATCGTAGAGGGTTGTTCAATAGCACATTTTAAAGGAAATTAATTGGGTTAAAATCTATAGTAACTAAAATAAATTATTTCTAAAAGAGAATAAATTTTTCCAATAAAAACTGTATTTTTGATGCAGTGACGTCATAATTACTATATATGAAACGTCAAAACTGTAAATGGTCTCATTCATGAATACATAATGGCTAGATCAAAGGAAGCTACACGCAAGTTAAAAAATCAGTACTAAATCCGGGTTGCATCGGTAGCTAGCAACCTAGTAAGAGACGATCACGTCCAATGTTAAGAAATATAAAAACCCATAGTTCTTAAAAAAAGAGTCAGATCAAAACAAAAAGTACACCATTAGAACCGCCTTGTCCGAAACCCCTGCATAGTAAAATTTCTGTCCCTTGGCTTGAAGAGCAAGGGAAATATATGGGCTTGAAAATCAAGAAAAGTGGCAGCTACTACAACATTCTGCCTAAATGGGATATTTTTTTCTTTTTTTTTTCTTTTTTTGTATCCAGAGATAGCATGGCACTGGAACATCGTAGAGGGTTGTTTAATAGCTCATTTTAAAGTAAATTAATTTGGTTAAAAATCTATAGTAACTAAAGTAAATTATTTCTAAAAGACAATAAATTTTTCCACCAAAAACTAAATTTTTGATGTCTTTTACATTAAAGAATGAACTTTTGTCCATAGTAACTGAAGTATTATAAGTTATAATAAAGAACAACCTGTTGCTTATACTAAATTTTATAGGCCACTTAACGATAGTATAAGCTACTACAGTTATATTTAAGGTCAATATATTTAAGTACAGTAAAGAACGAACTCTCACCAATAGTAACTAATATATGGTGGTCCCAGGGGTAGTTTCATAAAGTACCGATATAGCTCATCATAAATGGTGTTTGTTAATTCTTACATTAAAAGACGCTCATTGGAATAAGAAATTATTGCATACATTGGATTACATAAAGAATCGATGTCAGTCAAGAGTATCTAATGCAGTACTGACTAATAGAAGTTTTATTTAGACTTTAAATAGATAAATGTGTAAAAATTGCGCCTCTGGCAGGATTTGATTACATTAAAGGACGAGCTTTTGTCCATATTAACTGAAGTTATATTAAAAGATTACAAAAAGGACCGATTTAGTTCATCATAAATAGTATTTGTCAATTAGGTTTATATTAAAGAACAAACTATAGCTTGTAGTAATTGAACTAGAAAGTACACCATTAGACTAAAATGAAGGATGGGTCTAGTAAATATAGAGGGGAATTATGTTAGTTATCCGGGTTGCAGCGGTAGCTAGCAACCTAGTAAGAGACGATCACGTCCAATATTAAGAAATATAAAAACCCAGAACTCCTAAAAACAAAAGTCAGATCAAAACAATAAGCACACCATTAAAACCACCACGTCTGAAAGTCCTGTATAGGAAACTTTCTGTCATTTGGCTCAAACAGCAAGGGAAATATATTGGCTTGAAATTCAAGAAAAGTGGCAGGTACTACAGCATTCTGCCTTAACGACATCTTATTTTCTTTCTTCTTTCTTTTCCACAGATAGTTGTGCACTGGAACATCGTAGAAAGTTGTTCAATGGCTTATTTTAAAGGAAATTAATTGGATTAAAAACCTATTGTAACTAAAACAAATTATTTTTAAAACGGAATACATTTTTCCACTAAAAATACACAAAAGATTGATGTCAGTCAAGAGAATCTAATGTAGTACTAATTAATATAAGTTTTATTTAGACTTTAAATACATAAATATGTAAAAATTGTCCCTGGCAGGATTTGAACCTACAGCCTAGGGATTGGTTTTTGGGTTGCAGCGGCAGCTAGCAACCTAGTAAGAGACGATCACGTCCGATGTTAAGAAATATAAAAACCCATAGCTCCTTAAAAAAAGTCAGATCAAAACAAAAAGTACACCATTAGAACCGCCTTGCCCGAAACCCCTGTATAGGAAACTTTCTGTCCCTTGGCTTGAACAGCAAGGGAAATATATTGGCTTGAAAATCAAGAACAGTGGCAGCTACTACAACATTCTGCCTAAACAACATATTTTTTTTTCTTTTCCACAGATAGCTTGGCACTGGAACATCGTAGAGAGTTGTTCAATGGCTCATTTTAAAGTAAATTAATTGGGTTAAAAATCTTTTGTAACTAAAATAAGTTATTTATAAGAGAGAATAAATTTTTTCACTAAAAACTGCATTTTTGATGTCTTTTTATACTGCAGTCTTTTCAAAGATATTTATAATAAAGAACGACCTCTTGGCTATACTAAATTAGGTATGGCGTTATAAGAGAAGTAGCTCTGTCTGGAGTCGTGAGATGATCCCCTAACCCTACTTAATCTTTATTCATTCTCTTATTCTTGCAAAGGGATTTTCTTAGTAAATACAATTCTTGTCAAACTCATTGTAGAGAGCTAGAAATAAAATTACATTAACATTATAAGAAATCATTATATAGATGATGAATTTTCCTTAATGATTAATATTAGACATAAATTAAATTGGGTTAAACATCTTTTGTAACTAAAACAAATTATTTTAAAACAAGATAAATTTTTCCACTAAAAACTGTATTTTGATGTCTTTCCATACTGCTGTCTTTTCAAAGACATTTGATTTTTGAAGCAATCAAACAGTTCGTGGGAAGGTTGTATTTTAAACTTTATATTCCATAGATAGCTTAGCATTGGAACATCGTAGAGAGTTGTTCAATGGATCATTTTAAAGTAAATTAATAACATTCAAGGACGTATCCAAAGGGTTTAGTGGGTTTGAACCTCCTCCCACAAAATGTTTTTCAGATTCATAATAACTAATATAAAATGAATAAAACAAAATTGAATATAAAAATATATACAAAAATGAATATGAACCACTTTTTTATGCGTTTTTGAAGTTTTTATTATAATAAAGAACGAATATTTTACCGATTATCTACTAATAACCATATATGACGTAATAATTATAACAAGGAACAAACTCTTGCCTATACTAGTTTTTATAGGCCACTTAACTACAGTATAGGCTTGTGCAGTTATATTTAAAGGCAATATATTAAAATTCCTTCCAATGTGGAATCGAACCCCGGTCAACATATGAGACATATGTTACATATAAGATATGATTAGTTTGATGGCTCATTCTCTGAAATTCGTTTCTTACTATTCCAAATAAGAAAAAGTCGTAGGCTTTTTCTTGTTTGTAATTTTATATTAAAGAATGAACTTTATCTCATAACATCCGGGTTGCAGCGGTAGCTAGCAACCTAGTAAGAGACGATCACGTCCAATGTTAAGAAATATAAAAACCCATAGTTCCTAAAAAAGGAGTCAGATCAAAACAAAAAGTACATCATTAGAACCACCTTGTCCGAAACCTCTATGTAGTAAACTTTCTGTCCCATGGCTTGAACAGCAAGGGAAATATATTGGCTTGAAAATCAAGAAAATTGACTTTAACCACGTTAGTCTCCCCAAACGGGATATTTTTTTTTTCTTTTTTTTGTATCCAGAGATAGCTTGGCACTGGAACATCGTAGAGGGTTGTTCAATAGCACATTTTAAAGGAAATTAATTGGGTTAAAATCTATAGTAACTAAAATAAATTATTTCTAAAAGAGAATAAATTTTTCCAATAAAAACTGTATTTTTGATGCAGTGACGTCATAATTACTATATATGAAACGTCAAAACTGTAAATGGTCTCATTCATGAATACATAATGGCTAGATCAAAGGAAGCTACACGCAAGTTAAAAAATCAGTACTAAATCCGGGTTGCATCGGTAGCTAGCAACCTAGTAAGAGACGATCACGTCCAATGTTAAGAAATATAAAAACCCATAGTTCTTAAAAAAAGAGTCAGATCAAAACAAAAAGTACACCATTAGAACCGCCTTGTCCGAAACCCCTGCATAGTAAAATTTCTGTCCCTTGGCTTGAACAGCAAGGGAAATATATTGGCTTGAAAATCAAGAAAAGTGGCAGCTACTACAACATTCTGCCTAAACGGGATATTTTTTTCTTTTTTTTTCTTTTTTTGTATCCAGAGATAGCTTGGCACTGGAACATCGTAGAGGGTTGTTCAATAGCTCATTTTAAAGGAAATTAATTGGGTTAAAAATCTATAGTAACTAAAATAAATTATTTCTAAAAGACAATAAATTTTTCCACCAAAAACTAAATTTTTGATGTCTTTTACATTAAAGAATGAACTTTTGTCCATAGTAACTGAAGTATTATAAGTTATAATAAAGAACAACCTGTTGCTTACACTAAATTTTATAGGCCACTTAACGATAGTATAAGCTACTACAGTTATATTTAAGGTCAATATATTTAAGTACAGTAAAGAACGAACTCTCGCCAATAGTAACTAATATATGGTGGTCCCAGGGGTAGTTTCATAAAGTACCGATATAGCTCATCATAAATGGTGTTTGTTAATTCTTACATTAAAAGACGTTCATTGGAATAAGAAATTATTGCATACATTGGATTACATAAAGAATCGATGTCAGTCAAGAGTATCTAATGCAGTACTAACTAATAGAAGTTTTATTTAGACTTTAAATAGATAAATGTGTAAAAATTGCGCCTCTGGCAGGATTTGATTACATTAAAGGACGAGCTTTTGTCCATATTAACTGAAGTTATATTAAAAGATTACAAAAAGGACCGATTTAGTTCATCATAAATAGTATTTGTCAATTAGGTTTATATTAAAGAACAAACTATAGCTTGTAGTAATTGAACTAGAAAGTACACCATTAGACTAAAATGAAGGATGGGTCTAGTAAATATAGAGGGGAATTATGTTAGTTATCCGGGTTGCAGCGGTAGCTAGCAACCTAGTAAGAGACGATCACGTCCAATATTAAGAAATATAAAAACCCAGAACTCCTAAAAACAAAAGTCAGATCAAAACAATAAGCACACCATTAAAACCACCACGTCTGAAAGTCCTGTATAGGAAACTTTCTGTCATTTGGCTCAAACAGCAAGGGAAATATATTGGCTTGAAATTCAAGAAAAGTGGCAGGTACTACAGCATTCTGCCTTAACGGCATCTTATTTTCTTTCTTCTTTCTTTTCCACAGATAGTTGTGCATTGGAACATCGTAGAAGGTTGTTCAATGGCTTATTTTAAAGGAAATTATTTGGATTAAAAACCTATTGTAACTAAAACAAATTATTTTTAAAACGGAATACATTTTTCCACTAAAAATACACCAAAGATTGATGTCAGTCAAGAGAATCTAATGTAGTACTAATTAATATAAGTTTTATTTAGACTTTAAATACATAAATATGTAAAAATTGTCCCTGGCAGGATTTGAACCTACAGCCTAGGGATTGGTTTTTTGGGTTGCAGCGGCAGCTAGCAACCTAGTAAGAGACGATCACGTCCGATGTTAAGAAATATAAAAACCCATAGCTCCTTAAAAAAAAGTCAGATCAAAACAAAAAGTACACCATTAGAACCGCCTTGCCCGAAACCCCTGTATAGGAAACTTTCTGTCCCTTGGCTTGAACAGCAAGGGAAATATATTGGCTTGAAAATCAAGAACAGTGGCAGCTACTACAACATTCTGCCTAAACAACATATTTTTTTTTCTTTTCCACAGATAGCTTGGCACTGGAACATCGTAGAGAGTTGTTCAATGGCTCATTTTAAAGGAACTTAATTGGGTTAAAAATCATTTATAACTAAAATAAATTATTTCTAAGTGAGAATGAATTTTTCCATTAAAAACTGCATTTTTGATGTCTTTTTATACTGTAGTCTTTTCAAAGATATTTATAATAAAGAACGACCTCTTGGCTATACTAAATTAGGTATGGCGTTATAAGAGAAGTAGCTCTGTCTGGAGTCGTGAGATCGATCCCCTAACCCTACTTAATCTTTATTCATTCTCTTATTCTTGCAAAGGGATTTTCTTAGTAAATACAATTCTTGTCAAACTCATTGTAGAGAGCTAGAAATAAAATTACATTAACATTATAAGAAATCATTATATAGATGATGAATTTTCCTTAATGATTAATATTAGACATAAATTAAATTGGGTTAAAAATCTTTTGTAACTAAAACAAATTATTTTAAAACAGGATAAATTTTTCCACTAAAAACTGTATTTTTGATGTCTTTCCATACTGCTGTCTTTTCAAAGACATTTGATTTTTGAAGCAATCAAACAGCTCGTGGTAAGGTTGTATTTTAAACTTTATATTCCATAGATAGCTTAGCATTGGAACATCGTAGAGAGTTGTTCAATGGATCATTTTAAAGTAAATTAATAACATTCAAGGACGTATCCAAAGGGTTTAGTGGGTTTGAACCTCCTCCCACAAAATGTTTTTCAGATTCATAATAAGTAATATGAAATGAATAAAAAAAAATTGAATATAAAAATATATATAAAAATGAATATGAACAACTTTTTCATGCGTTTTTGAAGTTTTTATTATAATAAAGAACGAATATTTTACCGATTATCTACTAATAACCATATATGACGTAATAATTATAACAAGGAACAAACTCTTGCCTATACTAGTTTTTATAGGCCACTTAACTACAGTATAGGCTTGTGCAGTTATATTTAAAGGCAATATATTAAAATTCCTTCCAATGTGGAATCGAACCCCGGTCAACATATGAGACATATGTTACATATAAGATATGATTAGTTTGATGGCTCATTCTCTGAAATTCGTTTCTTACTATTCCAAATAAGAAAAAGTCGTAGGCTTTTTCTTGTTTGTAATTTTATATTAAAGAATGAACTTTATCTCATAACATCCGGGTTGCAGCGGTAGCTAGCAACCTAGTAAGAGACGATCACGTCCAATGTTAAGAAATATAAAAACCCATAGTTCCTAAAAAAGGAGTCAGATCAAAACAAAAAGTACATCATTAGAACCACCTTGTCCGAAACCCCTTTATAGTAAACTTTCTGTCCCATGGCTTGAACAGCAAGGGAAATATATTGGCTTGAAAATCAAGAAAATTGACTTTAACCACGTTAGTCTCCCCAAACGGGATATTTTTTTTTTCTTTTTTTTGTATCCAGAGATAGCTTGGCACTGGAACATCGTAGAGGGTTGTTCAATAGCGCATTTTAAAGAAAATTAATTGGGTTAAAATCTATAGTAACTAAAATAAATTATTTCTAAAAGAGAATAAATTTTTCCAATAAAAACTGTATTTTTGATGCAGTGACGTCATAATTACTATATATGAAACGTCAAAACTGTAAATGGTCTCATTCATGAATACATAATGGCTAGATCAAAGGAAGCTACACGCAAGTTAAAAAATCAGTACTAAATCCGGGTTGCATCGGTAGCTAGCAACCTAGTAAGAGACGATCACGTCCAATGTTAAGAAATATAAAAACCCATAGTTCTTAAAAAAAAGAGTCAGATCAAAACAAAAAGTACACCATTAGAACCGCCTTGTCCGAAACCCCTGCATAGTAAAATTTCTGTCCCTTGGCTTGAACAGCAAGGGAAATATATTGGCTTGAAAATCAAGAAAAGTGGCAGCTACTACAACATTCTGCCTAAACGGGATATTTTTTTCTTTTTTTCTTTTTTTTCTTTTTTTGTATCCAGAGATAGCTTGGCACTGGAACATCGTAGAGGGTTGTTCAATAGCTCATTTTAAAGGAAATTAATTGGGTTAAAAATCTATAGTAACTAAAATAAATTATTTCTAAAAGAGAATAAATTTTTCCACCAAAAACTGCATTTTGATGTCTTTTCACACTGCAGTCTTTCAAACATAATCGTATACCAGCGGTAAGAATTGAACCCACGCCTCTGAAGAGACTGGTGGCTAACACCAGTGCCTTGGACCACTCGGCCAGGCTGCCTCTCATAAATAAATATATATGTGAATTTGGGTTGCAGCAATCTTATAATAGAGATCAAACTCTTCCCTATACTAACTTGCATACGCAACTTCACTATAGTTAAGATTACAGTATTTATATGAAATAACAAACCATTCCATACATTGGACTTAGTTAACTACTTGATTGTTTGAGTTTCGTCTCTTACTATTTAAAAGAAGAAAAAGCTGTAGGCTTTTTCCTTTTTCTATTTATAGTTAAAAAACGTACTCAAGTCCAAAGAAACTGAACATTGTGGTTCATTCATATTGTCCTCATTATTTTACCTCAAATGTAAATAAACAAGTTTCTTTTGTTAAAATTTAAATTGAAAATATAGTGCTTTTAATTCAACATATTAAATGTTCCCACGACGGGGAATCGAATTATAATAAATATAATAAGGAACGACCTCTTGCCTATACTAAATTTTATACGCCACTTAATTATAGTATAGGTAAGTAATTCCACAGATAGCTTGGCACTGGAACATCGTAGAGAGTTGTTTAATGGCTCATTTTAAAGCAAATTAATGGGGTTAAAAACTTTTTGTAGTTATAAAACAAATTATTTTTAAATAGTTATAATAAAGATCCAACTCTTGCCTATACTAACTGGTATGGGTCGCTTAACTATAGTGTAGTTAAGAGAGTTGTTCAATGGCTCATTTTGAAGGAAATTATAGTAAAGAACGATCTCTCGCCCATAGTAACTGATATACGATGGTTCCAGGGGTAGCTATTCGGGTTGCAGCGGTAGCTAGCAAGCTAGTAAGAGACGATCATGTCCACTCTTAAGAAATATACATACAGGATCAATGTCATTCAAGAGGATCTAATGCAGTACTAACTAATATAGTAAAGAAAGAGCTTCAGTCCATAGTAACTAAAACAAGATTATAATTAGCTTTGGTATAAAATACTGTCAGCAGTGGGATTCGATCCCATGCCTCCGAATTGAAGAGTGGCTAACACCAGTACCTTAAACCGCTCGACCACGCTGCCTCACATAACTATGCCGAAATAATGTCATTATAAACGCCATAATACTCTAAATTTATAATAAAGATGTAATAAAGATCAAACTCTTCCCTATACTAACTTGCATACGCAACTTCACTATAGTTAAGATTACAGTATTTATATTTTTAGATTAAAAGACGATCACTGAAATAACAAACCATTCCATACATTGGATTTGGTTAGCTACTTGATTGTTTGAGTTTCGTCTCTTACTATTTAAACGAAGAAAAAGCCGTAGGCTTTTTCCTGTTTGTATTTATAGTTAAAAAACAAACTCAAGTCCAAAGAAATTATATTAAAAGACGACCATTAGAAGAACAAACCATTGCATACAATGGACTTAGTTAGCTGCCTGATTCTTTGAGAGTCGTCTCTTACTACTCCAAAGAAGAAAAAGCCGTAGGCTTTTTCCTGTTTGTAATCTGGGTTTTATATAAATATAATAAAGAACGACCTCTTGCCTATACTAAACTTTATAGGCCACTTAACTATAGTATAGCTTAGTAAAGTTTACGTGAAAGACCGATATAGTTCATCATTAATGGCGTTTGTCAGTAATTTCATGTTAAATATTGACCAATGATGTCTTAATTGAGGTTGAAGCCAGGTCGTCCCTTACTATTCCAATTAAGAAAAAGCCATAGGCTTTTTCTTGTTTGTATTACATTACATTAAAAGACGATCATTCGAGTAATCCTGGTTGCAGCGGTAGCTAGCAACCTAGTAAGAGACGATCACGTGAAATGTTAAGAAATATAAAAACCCATAACTCCTAAAAATAAGACTCAGATCAAAACAAAAAGTAAATCATTAGAACCACCTTTTCCGAAAACCCTCTATAGGAAACTTTCTGTCCCTTGGCTTGAACAGCATAGGGAATATATTGGCTTGAAAATCAAGACACGTGGAAGCTACTACAGCATTCCTCCTAAACGGCATATTTTTTCTTTTTCTTTCTTTTCTACAGATAGCTTGGCACTACAAGATCGTAAAGAGTTGTTCAATGGCTCATTTGAAAGTAAATTAATTGGGTTAAAAACTTTTTTTTAAGTAAAACAAATTATTTTTAAAACAGAATAATTTTTTCCACTAAGAACTGCATTTGTTATTTCTTTTCGTACTGCAGTTTTTTCACTCCAAGATATTTGATTTTTGAAGCAATCAAACAGTTCGTGGTAAAGTTATACTGCTCCTAGTAAGAGACCATAGCTAAACAACCTAGTTAGAGACGATCAATCTCGTCCAATGTTAAGAAATATAAAAACCCATAACTCCTAAAATTGTTGTATATAGCTGTATAATTTACATTAAAGAAAGAACTTTAGTCCATAGGTATAATAATTATAATAAAGAACGACCTCTTGCCTATACTAAATTTTATACGCCGCTTAATTATAGTATAGGTTAGTAATTCCACAGATAGCTTGGCACTGGAACATCGTAGAGAGTTGTTTAATGGGTTATTTTAAAGCAAATTAATGGGGTTAAAAACTTTTTGTAGTTATAAAACAAATTATTTTTAAATAGAATCATTTTTCTTACGAAATTATTATCCGGGTTGCAGCGGTAGCTAGCAACCTCGTAAGAGACAATCACCTCCATTATAATAAAGAATGACCTGTTACCAATACTAAATTTTATAGGCCACTTAACTATAGTATAAGCTACTACAGTTATATTTAAGGTCAATATATCTAAGGTCAATATAATGGATAACATACCACTGCATACATTGGACTTAGTTAGCTACTTGATTGCTTGAGGTTCGTCTCTTACTATTTCAAAGAGGAAAAAGCCGTAGGCTTTTTCCTGTTTGTAATGATATAGCATTAAACGAAACCCAAGTTGTAACTGACGTCATCCTGGTTGTTATAGTAAATACAGTAAAGAACGAACTTCCATGCTATATTTTATTGGCCACTTAACTATAGTATAGATTAGTAAAGTTTACATAAAGGACCGATTCAGTTCATCATAATCTGGGTTGCAGCGGTAGCTAGCAACCTAGTAAGAGACGATCACGTCCAATGTTAAGAAATATAAAAACCAATAACTCCTAAAAATCCGGGTTGCAGCGGTAGCTAGCAACCTAGTAAGAGACGATCACGTCCAATGTTAAGAAATATAAAAACCCATAGTTCCTAAAAAGGAGTCAGATCAAATTCAAAAGTACACCATTAGAACCGCCTTGTCCGAAACCCCTGTATAGTAAACTTTCTGTCCCTTAGCTTGATAAGCAAGGAAAATATATTGGCTTGAAAATCAAGAAAAGTGGCAGCTACTACAACATTCTGCCTAAACGGGATATTTTTTTCTTTTTTTTTCTTTTGTATCCAGAGATAGCTTGGCACTGGAACATCGTAGAGGGTTGTTAAATATCTCATTTTAAAGGAAATTAATTTGGTTAAAAAACTTTTGTAACTAAAATAAATTATTTATAAAAGAGAATAAATTTTTCCACCAAAAACTGCATTTTTGATGTCTTTTCACACTGCAGTCTTTCAAACATAATCGTATACCAGCGGTAAGATTTGAACCCACGCCTCCGAAGAGACTGGTGGCTAACACCAATGCCTTAGATCACTCGGCCAGGCTGCTTCTCATAATTTGGGTTGCAGCATGTTGTCAGTAAAGAACGATCTCTCGCCCATAGTAACTGATATACGGTGGTTCCAGGGGTATAAAAGTGAACGACCTCTTGCCTATACTAAATTTTATACGCCACTGAATTATAGTATAGGTTAGTAATTTCACAGATAGCTTGGCACTGGAAAATCGTAGAGAGTTGTTCAATGGCTCATTTTAAAGGAAATTAATGGGGTTAAAAATATTATATTAAAAGACGATCATTAGAAGAACAAACCATTGCATACGTTGGACTTAGTTAGCTCCCTTATTCTTTGAGAGTCGTCTCTTACTACTACAAAGAAGAAAAAGCCGTAGGCTTTTTCCTGTTTGTAATCAGGGTTTTTACATTAAAGAACGAACTTTAGTCCATAGTAAATGAAGTTATATGGAATTTTGTAAGTATCGTCGGTATCATGGTTTTATTGATAGCTGAATCCGGGTTGCAGCGGTAGCTAGCAACCTAGTAAGAGACGATCATGTCATTCAAAATTAGAGTTTTAAGTTCTCTCTGAAACAGCGGATTTTGTTGAAAAGTTGGCTAGAAAAGCTTTCGCAAAACTTCATAGTAAAATCCAAAAGAAATGTTTTATATTTAATGAAAAGCTTCCAAAGTATGGACTGGCAACTGTGGAACAGTTTACAGATGTAATAGAAAATATTAGACATCACGGTGAATATATGGAGGCATAATTGTCCTTTTACTTAGTTTCAGTATATATTCGATGATCAAGCCTTTATGTACTAATGGTGTACTTTTTGGTTTGATCTGACTTTTTTTTAGGAGTAATTCTCTTGATTTTTCAAAGTTCATTTTGAATTTTTTTCATTGAAATGCAAGAGTTGGAATATTTCAGTAGTGTTTTGTTGTGGTTTACTTTGTCACACTTACATTCTCACGTTTTTTCAAAGTTCATTTTGGTTATCTTTCATTGAAATGCAAGAGTTGGAATATTTCAGTAGTGTTTTGTCGTGGTTTACCATGTCACAGTTACATTCCCTTGATTTTACAAAGTTCATTTTGGATTTCTTTCATTGAAATGCAAGAGTTTGGAATATTTCAGTAGTGTTTTGTCGTGGTTTACCTTATCACAGTTACATTCTCTTGATTTTTCAAAGTTCATTTTGGATTTCATTTGTTGAAATGCAAGAGTTAAAATATTTCAGTAGTGTTTTGTCGTGGTTTACCTTGTCACAGTTACATTCTCTTAATTTTTCAAAGTTCATTTTGAATTTCTTTCGTTGAAAAGCAAGAGTTGGAATATTTCAGTAGTGTTTTGTTATGGTTTATCTTGTCACAGTTACATTCTCTTGATTTTTCAAAGTTCATTTTGAATTTCTTTCGTCGAAATGCAAGAGTTGGATTATTTCTGTAATTTTTTGTTATTCGCTACTTTTACAAAGTTATACTTTCTCGATTTTTCACATTTCATCTTGGATTTCATTGATTGAAATGATAGAGCTGGAGTATTTCTCTAATTGCCTTCCGCGCTATACCTTTTCAAAGTTACATTCTCTTGATTTTTCAAAGTTCATTTTGAATTTCTTTAATTCATATGCGTGAGTCGGATCATTTTAATAGTGTTTTGTCGTGGTTTATCATATCACAGTTACATTCTCTTTATTTTTCAAAGTTCATTTTGAATTTCTTTCATTTAAATGCAAGAGTTGGATTATTTCAGTAGGGTTTTGTCGGGGTTTACCTTGTCACAGTTACATTCTCATGTATTTTCAAAGTTCATTTGGATTTCTTTCATTGAAATGCAAGAGTTGGAATATTTCAGTAGTGTTTGGTTGTGGTTTACCTTGTCACAGTTACATTCTCTTGATTTTTCAAAATTCCTTTTGGATTTCTTTCATTGAAATGCAAGAGTTAGAATATTTCACTAGTGTTTTCTCGTGGTTTACCTTACCACACTTACATTCTCTTGATTTTTCAAAGTTCAATTTGAATTTCTTTCGTTGAAATGCAAGAGTAGGAATATTTCAGTAGTGTTTTGCCGTGGTTTACATTGTCACAGTTACATTCTCTTGATTTTTCAAAGTTCATTTTGAATTTCTTTCGTTGAAATGCAAGAGTTGGATTATTTCATTAGTGTTTTGTCGTGGTTTACCTTGTCACAGTTACATTTTCTTGATTTTTCAAAGTTCATTTCGGTTTTCTTTCATTGAAATGCAAGAGTTGGAATATTTCAGTAGTGTTTTGTCGTGGTTTACCTTGTCACAGTTACATTCTCTTAATTTTTCAAAGTTCATTTTGGATTTCTTTTACTGAAATGCAAGAGTTGGAATGTTTCAGTAGCGTTTTGTCGTGGTTTACATTGTCGCAGCTACATTCTGTTGATTTTTCAAAGTTCATTTTGAATTTCTTTCATTGAAAAGCAAGAGTTGGATTATTTCAGTAGCGTCTCTTCGTGGTTTACCATGTCATAGTTACATTCCCTTGATTTTTCAAAGTTCATTTTCGATTTCCTTCGTTGAAATGCAAGAGTTCGAATATTGCAGTAGTGTTTTGGTGTGGTTTACCTTATCACAGTTACATTCTCTTAATTTTTCAAATTCATTTTGAATTTCTATCGTTGAAATGCAAGAGCTGGAATATTTCAGTAGTGTTTTGTTGTTGGTTTACCTTATCACAGTTACATTCTCTTGATTTTTCAAAGTTCATTTGAATTTCTTTTATTGAAATGCAATAGTTGGAATATTTCAGTAGTGTTTTGTTGTGGTTTACCTTGTCACAATTACATTTTCTCAATTTTTCAAAGTTCATTTTGGATTTCTTTCATTGAAATGCAAGAGTTGGAATATTTCAGTAGTGTTTTGTCATTGTTTACTTTGTCACACTTACATTATATATAATTGTCAAAGTTCATTGAATTTATATAATTTAAATGAAAGAGTTGGAATATTTAAGTAGTGTTTTTTTCTGGTTTACATTGTCACACTTACATTTTCTTGATTTTTAAAAGTTAAGTTTGGATTTCTCTCATTGCAATGCAAGAGTTGGATTATTTCAATAGTGTTTTGTCGTGGTTTACCTTGTCACAGTTACATTCTCGTGATTTTTCAGTTCATTTTGGATTTATCTCGTTAAAATGCAAGAGTTGAATTATTTCAGTAGTATTTTGCCGTGGTTTACCTTGTCAAAGTTATATTCTCTTGATTTTTCAAAGTTCATTTTGTATTTCTTTCGTTGAAATTCATGAATTGGATTATTTCAGTAGTGTTTTTTCGTGCTTTACCTTGTAACACTTATATTTTCTTGATTTTTCAAATTTCCTGTTGTATTTCTTTCATTGAAATGCAAGAGTTGGATTATTTCAGTAGTGTTTTTTCGTGGTTTACCTTGTCAAAGTTACATTCTCTTGATTTTTCAAAGTTCATTTTGAGTTTCTTTCATTGAAATGCAAGAGTTGGAACATTTCAGTAGTGTTTGGTTGTGGTTTACCTTGTCACAGCTACATTTTCTTGATTTTTCAAAGTTCATTTGGATTTCTTTCGTTGAAAAGCAAGAGTTGGAATATTTCAGTAGCGTTTTGTCGTGGTTTACCTTGTCACAGTTACATTCTCTTGATTTTTCAAAGTTCATTTTGAATTTCTTTCATTGAAATGCAAGAATGGAATTATTTCAGTAGTGTTTTGTCTTGGTTTACCATGTCACAGTTACATTCCCTTGATTTTTCAAAGTTCATTTTGGATTTCATTCGTTGAAATGCAAGAGTTGGAATATTTCAGTAGTGTTTTGTCATGGTTTAACTTGTCACAGTTACATTCTCTTAATTTTTCAAAGTTCATTTTGAATTTCTATGGTTGTAATGCATGAGTTGGAATATTTCAGTAGTGTTTTGTTATGGTTTACCTTGTCACAGTTACAATCTCTTGATTTTTCAAAGTTCATTTTGAATTTCATTCATTGAAATGCAAGAGTTGGAATATTTCAGTAGTGTTTTGTCGTGGTTTACTTTGTCGCAGTTACATTTTCATGATTTTTCAAAGTTCATTTTCAATTTCTTTCATTGAAATGCAAGAGTTGGAATATTTCAGTAGTGTTATGTTGTGGCTTACCTATTCACAGTTACATTCTCTTGATTTTTCAAAGTTCATTTGAATTTCTTTTATTGAAATGCAATAGTTGGAATATTTCAGTAGTGTTTTTTCGTGGTTTACCTTGTCACAGTTACATTCTCTTGATTTTACAAAGTTCATTTTTGATTTCTTTCGTTGAAATGCAAGAGTTTGGAATATTTCAGTAGTGTTTTGTCGTGGTTTACCTTGTCACAGTTACATTCTCTTGATTTTTCAAAGTTCATTTTGGATTTCATTTGTTGAAATGCAAGAGTTAAAATATTTCAGTAGTGTTTTATCGTGGTTTACCCTGTCACAGTTACGTTCTCTTTCATTTTCAAAGTTCACTTTGAATTTCTTTCTTTGAAAAGCAAGAGTTGGAATGTTTCAGTAGTGTTTTGTCATGGTTTACCTTGTCACATTTAAATTCTCTTGATTTTTCAAAGTTCATTTTGGATTTCTTTCATTGAAAAGCAAGAGTTGGAATATTTCACTAGTGTTTTGTCGTGGTTTACCTTGTCAAAATTACATTCTCTTGATTTTTCAAAGTTCATTTTGGATTTCTTTCATTGAAATGCAAGAGTTGGAATATTTCAGTAGTGTATGGTCGTGGTTTACCTTGTCACAGTTACATTCTCTTGATTTTTCAAAATTCCCTTTGGATTTCTTTCATTGAAATGCAAGAGGTGGAATATTTCACTAGTGTTTTCTCGTGGTTTACCTTACCACACTTACAGTCTCTTGATTTTTCAAAGTTCAATTTGAATTTCTTTCGTTGAAATGCAAGAGTTGGAATATTTCAGTAGTGTTTTGCCAAGGTTTACTTTGTCAAAGTTACATTCTCTTGATTTTTCAAAGTTCATTTTGAATTTCTTTCGTTGAAATGCAAGAGTTGGATTATTTCAGTAGTGTTTTTTCGTGGTTTACCTTGTCACAGTTACATTTTCTTGATTTTTCAAAGTTCATTTCGGTTTTCTTTCGTTGAAATGCAAGAGTTGGAATATTTAAGTAGTGTTTTTTCGTGGTTTAACTTGTCACAGTTACATTCTCTTGATTTTTCAAAGTTCATTTTGGATTTCTTTTACTGAAATGCAAGAGTTGGAATATTTCAGTAGCGTTTTGTCGTGGTTTACCTTGTCACAGGTATATTCTCTTGATTTTTCAAAGTTCATTTTGAATTTTTTTCATTGAAATGCAAGAGTTGGATTATTTTAGTAGTGTTTTGTCGTGGTTTACCATGTCACAGTTACATTCCCTTGATTTTTCAAAGTTCATTTTCGATTTCCTTCGTTGAAATGCAAGAGTTGGAATATTGCAGTAGTGTTTTGGGGTGGTTTACCTTATCACAGTTACATTCTCTTAATTTTTCAAATTCATTTTGAATTTCTATCGTTGAAATGCAAGAGCTGGAATATTTCAGTAGTGTTTTGTTGTTGGTTTACCTTATCACAGTTACATTCTCTTGATTTTTCAAAGTTCATTTTAATTTCTTTTATTGAAATGCAATAGTTGG
>NC_142802.1:49570596-49595596 GCF_049724085.1 Artemia sp. Qi Xiang Cuo
ACCCGTTATCCTTACCCCCCCCCCCCCTAATATGCAAATCGATAGCGCAAATTTATATCTATAATAACGAAGAAACTACCAAAAAAATCGGTGTGTTCTCGAATTTTACACAGCGTAAACTTGAGTGAGTGGTGCATAATACACAAGTATCAAAATTCCATCCGCCTACGGAAATTAAAAAAATAAAACTCAAATATAATTCTCAAATTTGGAAAGCCTTATTTTCCACGGGGCCTTTTTTTTGGGGGGGGGGGGGGTGTTTTCTGGGGGGTATTTTCCAGGGGGGGGTATTTTCCGCGGTGGGTATTCGCCGGGGGGGGGGGGAGTAAACGCTGGCCACCAGTTGAAAGACCGAATAACTATGCCTTTAGAAATATAACGACCCCCCACAGCCCCTGGGGAAAGGTCTTTACGTTAAAAAAGTTGCAAATTGTTTACGTATAGTATTTGTTATTGCGAAGTATGCATACATTTCTTGGGTGGGGAGTGGGATTTTCTGCTGGTTTGATTTTCCATGGGGAAGAAGTTTACAGGGAGTGAATTTTTCAGGGGGAAATTTACACTGGGGGGAATTTGCCCGAATTCCTGTACGAAATTCGTCATTTCGTACGAAATGTCTTGCTTTCTCTTTGCCGAACTCAATTTTACGCGTGGAGATGTTAAGGTTAATTGTCCGGAGTCAATTTTCACCAGGATTGAATTGTCTGGATAATAAATTCATGGGGAGGAGGGGTTTTTCCGTGGAGGTGTTGTCGAATTTCCTGGCATTATTTCAAAAACTTTCACAAATTAAATAAAAGAACGGGTTTTTTCAACTGAAAGTACGGAGCAACGTTAAAACTTAAAACGAACAGGAATAATTACGTATTTGAGGAGAGTTGCTCTTCCTCAACACCTCACTCTTTACGCTAAAGTTTGAAATCTAAGAACGGCCGCTGAACCACTATGTTCGTTTAATTACAACAATAACTCATTTTTTTTAATTACTAAAAAACTTTAGCGTAAAGAGCGAGGTGTTGAGGAAGAGCAAACCCGTCATATAGGTCATGATTTATTTTCGTTTTAATTTAAATGTTGCTCCTTACTTTCAGTTAAAAAAACATTTTTTAAAAATTTAGTTATATTAAATACCTAAACTAACCAACTCTATATTTTAAATATTTAATTAAATATATGTATATAGTAGCTTATCTCACTGTGCCTAAGCTAATTGTCTCCGAATGCAGACAGAAACACCGATTTTTATGCAGAAAGATGAGATCAAACTTCTTGTGTTGGGTCGCTATAATACATAAGCACCAATCAAAATGACCCATGACTACAGTACCAATTATGCCTCCTCTTCTGGAGGCATAATTATTATAGACACGTCGGATTGAAACTAGCCTATCATAGATTCAAACGGTCCTTTATATCTGCTTTATTTATTCATGAAACAATAATTTCGTCTCTTCTGTAGCTTTTGAAATTTTTGTATTTATACAAATGAGGTATGATAATAATTTATGTTGTTTTTTATTTCCTTAATCAGGCATGTTAGTCCTCCCCCCTCCCTCTAGACTTTGAAAAGTATCTTTTTTTGACGAACAAAAAAGTCTAGTTCAAAAATCAGTAGAACAGCAAAATTGCCCCCTCCCTAGATTTTGAAGAATATATTTAGCCCCCCCCCTTCTTCTTTTTTATGAAGTGACTGTTCTATCTTTAATTGCTAGTATATGGTTTGAACCTAAGTACAAATTTCTTAGACTACTGGTTGACTTTCTGTTTTTGAAATAACCATTATTGTGGTTTTGTTAATACTCATTTGTTGTTGCTTTCCTGAAAAAAAAAAAATTTCACTCTCTTCATTTGACTATTCATTTAGGCTCAATGTCATCTCTACTGTGGTCATAGCCGATTATTCCTTTCCTTTGTTTTTCTCTTTTTCTCTCACTTCGCTCTTTACTAAGTCTCCGCAAGTGTATTGAATATGAAGCAGAGTATATATTAATGAAAGTATAAATGAATATAGTAAAAACAATGTTTTTAGCTTAAAGTAAGAAGCAACATTAGAACTCAGAACGAACAAAAAATGTGCCCCATTTTGAGGGGGGCTGCCCCTTCCTTGACCCTTTCTCTTTAATCTAAAATTTTGGTTCTTGAAGAATACTTCTCATTCAGATTCAATGGGTCTTGTGTTCGAAAAGTTTTTATTTCTTAAAAAATTGTGACAAAATGGTAAAGTTTATCAAAAAGAGCGAGGGTTGAGGAAAGAGCAGCCCTTCTCCCTATATACGCAATAGTTTCTGTTTATTTTGTTTTAATGTTGCTCCTTCCAATTCTTTTGGTCACTTAAAAGGGCACAAGAGCTTTTGCGTGACGCGCATCCGTGATCTTTCTTCCTGCAAAATATATAAAATTCCACATTTTGTAGATGAGAGATAAGAGCTTGAAACCTCTACAGTAGGGTTCTCTGATATGTTGAATCTGATTTTGTAATTTTCATTAACATCTAAAAGATCGCTTGATTTTTTGGGGGGTGTTTGGCCCCTTTGTCAAAACCAGCCAAATTTTCTCAAGATTGTAGCTTTTGACGGGCAATAGTAAACTTGATGAATTTTATATATTTGGAATGACCATTAAAAGGCCAATTCTTTTGATATATCTATTGTTATCAAAATTTCATTTTTTATAGTTTTGGTTACTATGGGGCAGTATCGCTCTTTACTTGCAGTTCATTATTAATAGCTGTTTTATAAGAAGTAAAGGTGCACCTGATGCAAGTATAACATTGGATATCTACGCCGTCTTCGAGTCGTTTTTAAAAATTAGTTGAAGCTCCACCGTTTTGTTTTGGGTGGGAAGGTATAGAGATCTTCAGACTGAAAAAAAAGTTGACAGCAGAATCAGCTACTAGATGAAAAATATAAATAACAACCTCTTTTTATTTCAGTTTGTAAATAGGGCAAATTTGTTCTTCGAGTACACAATTTTTAAGCTTTTATAGCATTGTATTCTACTTTTTCCCTTTCTAGGGCTTCTTAATGTTCCAACGAGGAAGTAAAGGCGAAGAAGAGCATCTCTTAAGGAACCGTGCAATTAGTGAAGAATGTTCATATTCTTCTGTAGAAGAATGATGAAGGAGACTTTAGGTGGATACAATTTTCTTCATATTGCTAGAAAATGCCAGAAGTTCAAATTAATATTCATTGTAAATTTTCGAGTGTGATATTTTCTTAGTAAAGCGGTTTCTTCATCAAAATTCTTTGTTTTATTTATTATTTATCAATTGAGTATGAAACTAATGCCAGATTGTAATCTGGTTATATTTTGTGCCAGACTGATTAGCTATATTTTGGAATTTTTGAGATTTTAGGGGCACAAAAGTAATCACGAATTGGGAATATTTCGTCAATGTTGTTCATTGTTTCATGAGGTTAATGTATTTGGCACATGACAATTATTACATCGAAAATACTAAATGATAGCATTTAAGGTATCCTCCAGGGTTGTCAAGCTAAACAAAGACCCAGTGAAGTAAAGATCCCAAGCATCAGAAGCATTACTGACAGGCATTCTCCATCCTGGTTGAGAAGTTTACTCAGAAAAATGTCGTGGAAGATGATTTGTAGACTTAGACGGGTTTCTTTTCCAGCTCTTATACGGATTTTTTTTTTCGGTGTGCTATGCTAATTTGTATACTCTGCACAATCTTAACATATAAAAATATCTAGGAACAGCCAAGGGAGTTAAATTGAAGCTTTCAGTATATATTGAGGAGAATGGTTAGGACGGTGCTAGGACAATGGTTAGGATGCTAATACATAGCACACAAAAACAAATTTTAGCAAGTGTCGAGCGCTACTATGAGTCTTTTTATCCCTAAAAAGGGCTATTGGGCAATGTAGTATAAGAACATATATAGGCAAAAATAGACCACCCTAATTTACACAGAATTTTAACAAAAAATAATTTTCCAATTGAGGAGCACACAATTTTGATCCTTTCTTCTGCCGAAAGAAATCTGGAAACAAAAGATGTTTTTTTTTCTCTTTATATCCAAATTTAAAGGCAAAAAAACATAATTTATAAAACGAACTTATCAAACACAAAACTACAAGAACTTAAAGACTAGCTTAAAAAATAAACAATTTTGATATCGAAAAACTCAACTTACAGGTCTGAATGTAGAGTGGTTAAATTTCCCCATCGTCGGAGGTTTGTACTTGGAGGTTTAAAAGAGGTTCCATTTTTAAATATTTCAACTATTCTCGCGACAGTGTATGACCCTTCTTTTCGGTATTTCGTACCTCTTGAAAATTGTGAGGCACCATTCCAGTGTTTCCACTTCTACTTATTTTGGCAGTAGAATACTTATTTTTGGACTTTTCTACTTCCAAATATCAAATCTACTTATCTACTTATTTTCTACTTATTTTTTGGGGCTTAAGTTTTCGTGCCAGCCAATTATTTTAGTTTTGATTCCGTTGAATTAAAATTCTATAATTGTTTATAGAATGAAAGGGTGCAATTTTTTTTTAGCAGTGGCATCTTTGTCAGGAGAGCAATCTTCTCATATCTCAAAGGTAGCCTAATACAATTTCCGCAGGGACTGACCTGGACGCAATCTGGTTTATTTCATGACCTGTTTATGATCATACATACTTTCGCCTTAATTAGGCCGTTCTAGTTAGAACTGCCAGAGTTAGTGACGTATTATTTACCAGTTTACTATCTACTGTCAGCAGCTGAAGAGCCATTAAAATAGTGAAATATGGAATCCCTGGGACCTTCTGCTTCCTCCCAGATCAAGAGAATGGTAAATAATTCTATTTTTATCATTTTCTACAAATGAATAACTTCAAAATAAGATGTAATTTGCCACATCTTCATCGCGTGAGCATCAGCAACCTCTTATAAGGTGCTTTATTTTTTTATTTCTGTATTAAATTGAACAGAAAGTTTTTCACTTGTTCAAAACTTATAAAAGCACGTACGGACACGCCACTAAGTGGATAGCGGAAAAATGAAAGCGGGAAAATAGGTCGTGGGTACCGGCTTTCCACTTCCATTTTTTCACTTTTGCAATTCTGAGGTCCAGAGGTCCATAAAAACGGAAAAGTAGAGAGCCTGAATGGACGTTTCCAGAAAAAGTAAAGCAGTAAATTTGAAACTGATCAGCCATGGCTTCCATTGTCTATTTCTGCCTGTATCTGTCACCTCATTCCTCACACATTCCCATTTTGACTATTCCACTTTCATGCTTGCAGCAGTAGCTGCAACCTAGTGAAGAGTGAACCACAGCCCATATTAACCAAAGTTAAAAAACGTGTTTAAAAACTTCCTAGTTAAAAAGTAATTGCTATCTGACACTGATTCAGGAATGATAACTATTTATTTCGGCTCGCCTTAAAAGTAAGTTTATTGCGAAAAGAAATTTATGGTGATTTTGAAGAAAAAGCATGAAACCCCTCGAAAATGGTGTCAGATCAAACCAAAAGGTATACCATTGGAATCAGCATGGTCGATAATCTTGTACAGAGAAATTACAGTCTCCCGCCTTTAACAATAAGGAAAATCACTTTTTTGCAATTGTAGCACTGATCTGTCTCCCGTTTTTTTTAAAAGAAGTTGCTAATGACTAATTTAAAAGCTATTTTTCCAATTTACGCGCTTTTTATAAATTCCACCATCTGCAAGTGCCATATGACCCTAAAAACGACACTTTTTGTGCTGTTTCTCAAGGAGTGAGGGTACCAGAACATCGTAGACAAATTATTAATAGCTCATATAAAATATATTGCTCATATCTACGTTATTCCTATGAATTACACCATCTGCAAGTTCCAAACGGCACTTTTGGTGCCATGTCTCAAGTGGAAAAGCTGAGACAAGTGGGCTACCAGAACTTTTAAGATTGATCTTTAATGGCTCATTTGAAAGCTATTGCTAATATTCACGTGATTTTTATCAATTATACCATCCGTAAGTGCGATTTAGCATTAAAAACAACACTTTTGGTGTCACTTTGTAAGTAGAAAAGCGTGGAAGTATAAAACGGTATTATTCTAAAAATTATGTTCCAAAACCCTTAACTAGACTTTTCCGAGAACACATCCCGTATGTTCCTTCTCCAAGCCCCCTTAATAAGCTAAAAAATTATGGTCCTACTATTACCAATAGATTCAATTAGATTATTAGAGCCGTTGCTCTGTTAGTAGAGCGTTGAACTTCAAATCAGAGTGTCTTGCATTCGATTCCCCTTTTATTTTTGTAAATATGATGCATATGCACTTGTTTTTTAAACTTGTCAAGCGCTTTGATTCACAAAAGAATAGAGGTAATCCAGTTCATGGTTTGCAACTACATCCTTAGTAGAGCACTAGATTCATACCCCAGCCAGTGGTGTAATTTCGTCAAACTCCGGGGTGGGGGGGGGGACAAAGTTGGAGCCAACTTTCCCAAATCAAGTGAAAATAACAGAGGAAACTAAAAAATGAGCCATATAGCAATAAAAAAAGGTAAAAATGTACTAAAAAAAATGACCTGTTTCTGTGAATGCTTAATATATGTAGATTTATCTTAGTTTTGACAGTGTTTTTTTTAAAACTAAATTTCAGCTGGGAGGGGATGGGAAAGCACATTGTAATCGCTGAAAGAAAGATGTAAAAAAAAAAAGAAAAAAAAAAAAAAGAAAAAAAAAGAAAGATTTAAGATGCTCTCAGGGTAAGAGATCCTTGCAGAAGCATGTCAACCGTCAGCGTACTTTACTAGTGAGAAAGCCTGGATCTTAGCACAAACTATGTCATCTGTAAGATCTCACTTCCAGGGGTAATCAGTTGAAAATCGTTTGTTGGAGAGTGAAAGTAAAATTGCATGCTTCCTAGTGGGACATGATTTGCCTTACAGCCTATGCAACAACCCCGCAAAGTTAGCAATGTCTATACAAAGTCTTATAGCCTATGAAACAACTTCACAAAGTTAGCAAGTCATTACCAGGGCTAGACCTTCCGAGTAGGCTTGCTCTGGGCAAACAGAAAGTGACAAACGTGGTGCGTCAGGCACTTGAGCCACTTTTTCAGGGAAGACCTAGTGGGAACGTTGAAATAGTACTGCTTTTCTATAATCGTGGATGAAACCACGGACATGTCTGCTGATGAACAGCTGGTGATTTGCATCAGTTTTGCTGATGGCGGCATAGAGACGAAAGTTGATATGCTCGATATATTATCTTGCGCAGACAGTACTGCAGATGGGGTATTTGACAAACTAAGCCAATGTTTGCAAACACCAGAAAAGGAAAGTGTTGACTTACAGAATTGGGTCGGCTTTTGTGGAGACACAGCTAACTCTATGATGGGCTGTTGCCATAGTTTGTCAACGCTCATCACAACGAAATATCATTGGGTTGTGAAAGTAAAGTGCTCGTGCCATCTTTTCTATTTGTGTTCTCAATATGCCTGCAAAAAGCTGTTTAAAGGACTTTGGATCTTTTTTGAACTGTAAATCCAAATTTTAGGCATAGTGCCAAGCGAATACATGCATACAAGCAACTTCAAATATTCACCCAAGTTCCCGAAAGAAAGTTTGTTGCTCTTGCTCCTACACGATGGCTTTCTTTTCAACAAACTGTAAGAACTAATAAGAATGTTGGAGCAATGAGACGCTTTGATAATTTACTGGACGGATTAAGCAGTAGAAGAACCATGGAGTTTGTAGAATATGCTTTTGCCATATTCAGCGAATTCAATACGCTTTTTTAGAGTGAGGCACCCGTTTTTCAAGTTGGAAAAAGAAGTAGTATCTGTAGTGGGGCATTCTGCATGAATATCCTTGCTGCTTCCTACGAGTACTTTCGGAACCAAAAAAAATACAAGGATGTAGACTTGGTCAACGAAGACGATTACCTTAAGCTTGACCAGGTGTATCTTGGTTTGAACGCCGAAAGTCACCTTTTGGATTTGATGTCTGATCCCCAATTTGCCGAAACTAGCGAAAAAGTCAAGAGTATGGCTTGAGAATTCTACAAAGAAGCAGTAACACCAATTCAGAAAATAATCCCGTTTGGCGGTGAAATATACAAGTTTGTTGAGCTTGTGAATCCATTTTTTGCTATTTCATGAGAAGCTAAAACCCCGCAATCTTTTTTTGCATCCTTTGGACTTCCTTCGTGGAACAAAACAAGCATTGAAAGGGAGTGCCGAGAATTGGCTTTAGTTTGCCCCCCCCCCCTCCCCAGATGAGATGGACTATGAAAGTGTTGACCCAGTTTTGGTCTGAAAATATGTCGCAAGTGTGAAAACCCCTATTGGACGTAAAAAGTACGAAAACGTCTTGAAAATAGTCGAATTTCTCTTCTGTTTGCAATTTTCAAATGTCATAGTAGAAAGACTCTTTAGTCTCTTAAAATTGATCACGACTGAAAAGCACAATCGGCTAACCAGTGCAACCCTTTGCACCACTCTTGAGACGAAGTGCCGACTATAAGGAAAAGATGGCCCCAACCAAATGGTCGTAGACGATTCGCTTAAAAGCTCTTGAAGCGGGATAAATCTAACGCGACAGCTTCAGAATGTTATAGCAGATAATTCTTCTTTGATTTGAAATGTGAAGCAGTGTTTTGAAGTGAAATACACCTTTATAGCCGGAAGAGTTTTAAATGTTTTTTGTTCCGATCACATTCGGCTTACCTAGCCAGTATTTTATCTGATATTATCCCTTTCTGTTTGTGTGCTGGTTTTACAAATAAAGTCATTTATCAGACAAAAGCCTTATGTGAGCCTTGGAAAATCTAATTTCTTATCCAAATTCTTTAAATAACTTTTGTATAAACTACTTATTTTCTACTTATATTTGAAACCGTTTCTACTTCTAATCTACTTATTTTTTGGGCTCGTCTACTTCTTTCTCGACCATGCCCAGTGGAAACACTGCACAATTTGCTTGTTTGAAAATTTGCGCAGCTACTTTTTCACATACGGCCGAGTCAGAATCTAAGGTGGCTGAATTCTTCCATCGTCGGAAGTTTGATCTTTTAGCTTCAAAATTTGCGATTCGTGCAAATTCCTCGACTAATCTTTTCACCTTTTCAATTAAATTAAATTAAATTTATTCGAATAAAAAAATAACAAAAACATTAATAAAAATAAAGATCCTAGAATATAAATTTTTAAGGACAAAGAGAAAAAAAAATTAAAGTAACACTTAAAGAGAAAAAAAAAAAAAATAGAAGAATAAAACATGGCTAATTAGAGCAAATTTTTTAAAAATGAAAATATTAAATTATACAATAAATTTTTTTTAAATTTTTATGAAAATTTCAGAAAATTTTGGCTAGTTAAACACTGGAGGGAATTTTGTTCCATTGAATAATAGATTTGTAAATGGGAGATTGCTGGGCAGCACTAGAAACGCATTTAGGAATTTTAAAGGCTCTATTGGATGAACGGAGACAGTGGGCTTCCGAATTATTAATATTATAATAGGTTAGGAGTTGAGGTGGAAGATTATTGTGGAAAGCAGAGTAAGCAAGCGATAAATTTAGATTTTGTATGATTTGATCAAGTGGAGCTATGCCAAAATCTGAATACAAATCACGAGTTGGATATAGACGGGGAAGCCGAAAAACTGCTTTAATGGCGCGGTTTTGGGCAAATTTGAGTTTTTTAATGAAGGACCGTTTTGTATTTCCCCAAACTGATCCGCAATAAGAAAGGTAAGGAAAAATAAAGGAATAATAGAGGGTAACGAGGATGTCAGGAGGAAGAAAATAATTCACACGGTTAATCATAGCTACTTGTCTCAAAATTATTGCTGTGATGTAAGAAATATGATTAGAGAATGACAAGCATGAGTCAATAAATACACCAAGAAACTTGGCAACCTCCACTTGTGGGATGATGTCGGAGGAGTACCTGAGACCAAGAGCAGGTTGAATAACGTCTTTGTTGTAGGGGGTTCTGAATAACACTATTTGACTTTTTTTGCTATTAATGGTCATGTTATTCGTAAGGCACCACGCCTGGACTCTGTTCAGAAGGACTTGGGCAGAGGTTATTGCCAATGGTAGATTGGTGCCAGTGATGAAGAAGTTGCTGTCATCAGCAAATAATACAGGATACACTGAAGGGCCCAGGTCTATAACAAGATCATTGATATACAGGAGAAATAAAATAGGGCCTAGAACGGAGCCTTGCGGGACACCCCTCCGAACAGGTAAGGGCTGAGAGGATACTCCACCCAGGCTCACACTCTGTACCCTTCCAGATAGATAAGAATCAAACCAAGAGAGGGGAACACCACGAATACCGTAGCTATTTAATTTACTTATTAAAATACTATGATCGACCATGTCAAAGGCCTTAGAAAAATCCAAAAATAAGCCCAATACAGTTTTTTTAAGGTCGAGTTGTGAGCGTATGAACTGTGTGGCGTCAATTAGAGCATGAGAGGTTGAGAATTTCGGCCTAAAGCCATATTGGTGAGGAGAAATCAAGGATACGGAATGCTGACTGTCAAACAGAAAGGGAGACAGACGTCTGAAGATGATTCTCTCGAGCACTTTGGATATAACAGGAAGAATTGAGATTGGACGATAATTACCTATCTCAGTTGGATCGCCCTTTTTAAGAACTGGAATAACAATGGCTGACTTTAGTAAATCAGGGAAAACTCCGTGGGTTAAAGATAGGTTGGCAATATGCTTGATGGGCTCGTAGACAAAAGGAGATATGGTCTTCAGGAGCTTATTACTTAATCCAAGACAGTCAGGAGTAAAACTATTAGGGAGAGAACCGATGATTTGAACTACCTCATTGCTATCAGTTGGGCAGAAAAACATGGATCTAAAATTGAAGCAAGGGAATACAGCCTGTGAGGAGGAGCGGGAGTCAGTATGAGGAACATTCAAAAAATAATTATTAAATGCATCAGGTGCATGTAAAGGGTCAATTAATTTACCATTTGTGTCTTTAAGGCGAATAGGTATAGACTTTGATTTTCTATTTTTTGAAAGTATATCATTAATGGTGGACCATATCTTTTTCAGATTTCCTTTGCAATTGAGAATTTTTGTATAATAATAATTTTTCTTCGCTTCACGGATGAGTTTAGTGTATAAGTTTTTATAATGTTTATAATTAGATAGGTCAATATCACTACGGGTCTTACAGGCTAACTTATATAATTTGTTTTTACGATATGAGGAGACAATGAGGCTATGTGACATCCAGGGGCAAATAGGGATATTTTTCCGGTTAGGTTTACGAATAGGAAAAGTTGAATGGATAATCAATGTTTTTAATGTTTTTTTTTTTTTTTTTTTTTTTTTTTATTTACCTGGAGGACAAGTATATTGATTTTGTGATTGGTGGTAGGAACCGCGTGCGAAGGGGAATGATTTTTCTTTTATTTTATTTTTTAGGCCTAGGTTGTATATTTCTGCTGTGAATATGAAATTTTGACATATGCCTACCCTTAGGACAACCTGACCCCAGGTTCTTGGGTCGGTAGTGAGTAAAATGTATTGTCCTTGTGTGTGTTAATAAATTACTATTACTATAAAAAAAAAAAAAAAAAAAAAAATCTCACTTAGCCTTTGCGCAAAACCATTTGTGGCAGAATTTACCTCGTGACAATTTAAGAAATCGGACCAGTCAGTGGTTCTTAGGCAATCGATGAAATGGTTTATATTTGCAGAACTGTAGTTTCGAGTAGGTGTTGGGATATTAATTCTAGACCGTAGAGGTAGTGGTTGCGAAGGTAGAGACAAGTAAATAGGAAAATGGTCTGACAGATCCGAAAATACTATATTAGAGGACAGGTCATTTCCCAGGGAAGTGGATACGAAAATGTTGTCAATTAATGTTGAAGTTGATCTCACAGGATCGACTCTACTGGGGAAAAAAATTGTAGGTAGAAGACCACTCGCAGATACCGATTCAAAAAAAGTGTCAGATTCAATATTTTTATGAACATTAAGTAGGTTGCAATTAAATTCCCCAAGAACTATTGCCTTTTTTTGGGGTAGGTTAATAAAATTAGAAAAATCATCAAACAGATTACAAAAACATGAGGTCGGAAATGGAGGAGGTTTATAAAATAAGGAGAGTATATAGGAATTTTGGCCGATAACTATGTTTACAATTATTGAATAAATACATCTGAGATTTAGTTGTGTAGAGAAAATAGATTCGCACTCTGATAGCCTGGTAAAATTTACATTCGAACGGATGTAAAGTGAGATACCACCAGAACACTTAGTCAATCTCCTGGGCATATGGATTATTTGGTAACCAGGGAGTAAAAAATCACTAGTGTCATCATTATCGGAAAGCCATGTCTCTGTTAATCCTATTACATCGAAAGGGCAGACACCATTAATTGAAATTAAATCTTTAAACTTGAGCCACTTATCCCGGATGCTTCTGATGTTGAAACAAAGAACATTAAGGGAATTATTATTTACTAGTTTTGGCTTCACATTAGTAGCAAAATCGAAAATATCAAGGTATTTACAACTAGCATTTGTTAAGGTACCAGGGGGGCTGCTTATAGGGTTGGCATGCTGATTATCATCTATATCGGGATAATTAAAAACAATGTTATTGGAAAGGGATAAATTAGTTAAAAACGAAAAGTCACACATTAAATAGTCGTCAGGCGTTCTGATTGTGACTCAATCAGCCTATGTTGGCTTAAAACACTCTCAATTTGAATTTCTGCTTCGGAAACTATGGTCTCGCCAAAGTGAGTTTTTGCCAAATTCTTCAGAATAATGCATTTCAACTGATTGGGTAACTCTAATTGGGAGATGAGAAAAGTACCTGTAATCTGGTTTAGTGTTTACTAATCAGTTGCCAAAAATTTAAATATTCACTATTTTAACAAAGTTAAATAGATTAATGGGTCACCTTAAGTCAAAGTATCCACTTACTGAAATCTTTCACTTACTTTCACTTACTGAAATCTTTCCTGTATTGTAAATTTGCTTTAACTTTTCAGCCGTGTTGATAGCAGAGTGAGAAACCCCTGATTTTCTTTTTTCAAAAAGGTAATTGCGTAAAAACCATTAAGACTTTTGCATATACAGAAAAAACTTTAAAAAACCTATCAAAAATGTGTTTATATTTATTCTTGTTAGCTTTTTACAAATCGGACAAACGTGTCAGGGGGGAGGGACTCAGAAATTAAAGGTTAAACTGTTCAGCTGTGTTGATCACAGAGTGAGAAACACCCGATCTTCTTTCTAAAAAAGTAAATTTGCGTTCAAACCATAAAAACTTTTGTATATGAAAATGAAAGGGGCGTTGCTATTTTCAAAAATAATTTAGAGACTTGATTAATTGATGTGAAAAAGTTGTGTACACTCCCATCTATTTCATTAATTAGAGCTTCTGGGTCGCATTTAAAAAAACGGATTTATTTTGAAAGACATTACTAAAAACGTTAGATTTTTCGCCAGTCGTACTAACCACTTACCTGATTAGAGACTAGAGAGCTGCCTTGATCATGATAAAGACAATCCCAGGGTTAGGCCTTTCCAATGCACTTCGGATTAGCTGAACCATATGATTACCCGAAATGGGGGTAACTCAACAGTATAATGTTTGGTACTGAGGACTGCGTAAGCGTGGACTCCTGTCCACGCATCAAAAAGTATTATCCCTTGGGCCCTCTTTTATATGACCCTCTTTATGCAGTTGAAAGGAAAAAGTATACAATTTGGTGTTGTTAAGACTATAATAGGACAGGTAAAATTGGTCATTGGGACCCTTTTGAATTGATTAATTCATTGATAAACTGACATGTTTGAAATATTTTGTTTCGTTTATTTTGCTTGGGTGATTAAAAATATAATTTTTGTTTTGCAAAAATATGATATTAAATACAAACAGCCCGATGGCGCATCACCGCGCTGACCGCACTCCAGCACTCCATCGGGTTGTTTGTATTTAGTACTATGTTTTTACAATGATTTCTTATTTCGGTGTGCTATGCTAATGTGTATGCTCTGCATAATCCTAACATTTCAAAAATATCCAGGAACAGCTAAGGCTGTTAAGTAAAACTTGAAGTATATGTTGAGGAAAATGGTTAGGAAACTGATTGAACAGTGGTTAGGATACTAACACATAGAAGACCGAAATAAAAAAAACCATTGCAAAAACATGATATTAAATACAAACAGTCCGATGGCGCACCACCGCGCTGATGGCACAAGTGGCACGCCATCGGGTTGTTTGTATTTAGTATTATATTTTTACAGTGATTTCTTATTTCGGTGTGTTATGCTAATTTGTATGCTCTGCACAATCCTAACATATCAAAAATATCCAGGAACAGCTAAGGGTATTAAATTGAAACTTACAGTGTATTTTGAGGAGGATCGTTAGGATGGTGATAGGACAATGGTTAGGATGCTAATACATAGCACAACGAAATAAAGTTTTGCAAGTGTCGAGTGTTATTATGAGTTTTCTTTTAGCCCTAAAAAGGACTATTGGGTAATTTAGTATAAGAACATATATAGGCAAAAAAAAATACCACCTTGATTTACACACAATTTTAACAAAAAATAATTTTTCAATTGAGGTGCACAAAATTTTGATACTTTCTTCAGTCAAAAGAAATCTCAGAACAAAAGATGTTTTTTTTTGTCTCCTTATATGCAAACTTAAAGGAAAAAAAAACATCTTTAAAAAAACGAACATATCAAACATAAACCTACAAGAATTTAAACACTAGCTTAACAAATAAATAATTTTGCTATCGAAAAAATCAACTTAGAGGTCTGAAAGTAGAGTAGTAGAATTCTCCCATTGCCGGAGATTTGTGCTTGGAGGTTTAAAAGAGGTGCCATCTTTTTTTAATATTTAATTATTTTTGCGCCAGTATATGGCCCTTCTTTTCGGTATTTCGTACCTCTTGCAAATTGTGAGGTACAATTTGGGTGTTTGCGAATTTGCACAGTTATTTTTTCAAATGGTGCCGAGTCAGAATCTAAGGTAGTTGAATTTTTCCATCGTATGAGGTTTGATCTTGTAGCTTCAAAATTCGCTCAAATTCCTCCACTAATCTTTTCACCTTTCTACTTGCTGTCATGTTTCCTAGATTGTAAAATTTGCTGCAACTCTAATCGCAATAAAGTAAAAATAATGTCAACTCCTTTTGCTGAATCAAACGGTTATTTCACAATTAAATCTCTTTCAAAAGCGAAATGTTTCTTATGAGACGTCTTGCAGCCAACTGGCAGCCAAGTGATTGTGTTGTGTCATATTTATACTGGTTGTCGGAAACTTCAGTTCCTCTTAAAACAAAACTCTTTGTGAACTTTAGATTGTATAAATATAGGTCGAACTTTGTAAAAGCTATTCATTTGAAAATTGAATTCCGTTAAAGAACCATCGACCATGATTCCAAATAAAAATTAGCCTTTTTTTCTTTCAGATCACCTTTGATACTGAGGAAATATTCATACAATTTAGAAAAATCCAGAGACAAGTTAATTTTCCCGTGGTATTCTCATAGCAAATGAGCGTGTTTTCTCGGATATCTCTTTTAGAGAAATTGAACACATAACAAAATTTTCCTCTAGATTTTGAAAAATACTTCAATGTACCCCCTTTCACCCTAATTTCTGGGAGTTAACGATAATTATCATTGCTAACTCTGACAAATGTCAGCTAAAGCGCTAATTCATACGTGTCTGATTTAGGGCCACAATCTTGTCTGAGTCTTGATTAGAAAATTTTCATTTGATTACAAAAGAAGTTAGTTGAGCTTTCATATTATGGGAAATATTTTCTACTTTATATAAAAATCTAAAGACAAACTTATAAGTTTATTACGTGTGATTTGAGAATTATAACCGAAATTAAATTTTTGGTCACTCGCATTTTCTAAGCTCTTTGAGACTCAATTAACATTGTTCCGAATTTTGACTAAGGTTAAATTGTAGTATCTGTTTATATTACCTTGATGTTTGAAACTGTGTCTACAAGGGGGCCCAGAACACTAAAATAATTTTTTGAAAACCCTAGGGATGTTGGAGTTTGCTTCACGAGTTGGAGTCAATCCGCAATTCCTTCGAGATGTGTGCAACCCTTTTGAGGAGAAACTAATGTTGATGAGCCTGTCAGGGTAATATATAGATTTTTTGGGTGGGACGGGGTTTATAAATCGATTCTTTTGGAGGGAGGGGGAGTAAAGAAAACAAACTTTAAAAAATCCATCAAAATCTGTTTGTATTCATTTTTTACCTTTTTACAAATAAGACAAACCTTTGCTGTTTTTTCGTACGGGGAGGGGGGCTCAGACATAAAGTGTAAACTTTTCAACCGTGTTTATAGAAGAGT
Organism: Artemia sp. Qi Xiang Cuo; assembly: GCF_049724085.1. NCBI lineage: Eukaryota > Metazoa > Arthropoda > Branchiopoda > Anostraca > Artemiidae > Artemia > Artemia sp. Qi Xiang Cuo. The sequence goes on from NC_142802.1 coordinate 49,586,931, forward strand.
GAGAAACTACTGATTTTCTTTTCTCAAAAAGGTAATTTTGCGTACAAATCATTAAGACTTTTGCAAACACAGAAAACAAACTTAAAAAAAACCCATCAAATATTTGTTTATATTCATTTTTGTTAGCTTTTCACAAATCGGGTAAACGTGTCAGGGGGGGGGGGGGGCTCAAAAATTAAAGTTTAAACTCTTCAGCCGTGTTGATCACAGAGTGAGAAATTCCCTATTTTCTTTTCTAAAAAGGTTTTCATAACCATATGATCATCCCAAATGGGGGTAACTCAACAGTGTAATGTTTGGTAGTGAGAACTGCGTAACCGTTGACTCCTGTCCATGCATCAAAAAGTATTATCCCTTGGGCCCTCTTTCATATGACCCTCTTTATGCAGTTGAAAGGAAAAAGTATACAATTTGGTTTTGTTAAGACTATAATGGGACAGGTAAAATTGGTCATTGGGACCCTTTTGAATTGATTAATTTATTGATAAACTTACATGTTTGAAATATTTTGTTTCCGTGTATTTTGCTTGGGTGATTAAAAATCTAGTTTTTGTTTCCATATTTGGAGCAAATTTAACAATTTCACAATATAACTTGTTATTATTACCATTCACAAAATTCTTTTCGTGGTATTATCATTGACAAAGGGTAGTATATTTGATATTATATTACATTTCAGTGGTTTATATATTATATTTCGTGGAATTATATTTCGGTGTACTATGCTATTTTTTATGCTCTGCACAATCATAACATATTAAAAATATCTAGGAGCAGCTAAGGGTGTTAAGTAAAACTTTCAGTATATGTTGAGGAGAATGGTTAGGAAACTGATGGAACAATGGTTAGGATACTAACACATAGAAGACCGAAATAAAAAGCATTGCAAAAATATGATATTAAATACAAACAGCCCGATGGCTCACCACCGAGCTGATGGCACAGGTAGCACGCCATCGGGTTGTTTGTTTTAGTATTATATTTTTACAATTATTTTTTATTTTGGTGTGCTATGCTAATTTGTCTGCTCTGCACAATCCTAACATTTCAAAAATATCCAGGAACAGCTAAGGGTGTTAAATTGAAACTTGCAGTATATTTTGAGGAGGATCGTTAGGACGGTGTTAGGACAATGGTTAGGATGCTAATACATAGCACAACGAAATAAACTTTTGCAAGTTTCGAGTGTTATTATGAGTTTTTTTAGCCCTAAAAAGGGCCATTGGGCAATTTAGTATAAGAAAATATATAGGCAAAAAAATACCACCTTGATTTACACAAATTTTAACAAAAAATAATTTTTCAATTGAGGAGCACAAAGTTTTGATCCTTTCTTCAGCCAAAAGAAATCTCGGAGCGAAAAGCTGCTTTTTTTTCTCCTTGTATCCAAACTTAAAGGCAAAAGAAAACATCTTTAAAAAAACGAACGTATCAAACACAAACCTACAAGAATTTAAACACTAGCTTAACAAATAAAAAATTTTGATATCGAAAAAATCAACTTAGAGGTCTGAATGTAGAGTAGTTGAATTCTCCCATCGCCGGAGACTTGTACTTGGAGGTTTAAAAGAGGTGCCATCTTTTTTTAATATTTAATTATTTTCGCGCCAGTATATGGCCCTTCTTTTCGGTATTTCGTACCTCTTGCAAATTGTGAGGTACAATTTGGGAGTTTGCGAATTTGCACAGTTACTTTTTCAAATGGGGCCGAGTCAGAATCTAAGGTAGCTGCATTTTTCCATCGTCGGAGGTTTGATCTTGTAGCTTCAAAATTCGCAATTCGTTCAAACTCCTCCACTAATCTTTTCACTTTTCCACTTACTGTCATGTTTCCTAGATTGTAAAATTTGCTGTAACTCTAATCGCAATAAAGTAAAAATAATGTTAACTCCTTTTGCTGATTAAATAAAAAAAACAAGTTTTTTAAACTGAAAGTAAGGAGCGACATTAAAACTTAAAACGAACAGAAATTATTCCGTATATGAAAGGGACTGTCCCCTCCTCAACGCCTCGCTCTTTACGCTAAATTTCTTTATTGTTTCAAAAAATAAAGTTGTGAGACAGAGTCAAACTTTAGCGTAAAGAGCGAGTCGTTGAGGAGAGGACAGTCCCTTTCATATACGGAATAATTTCTGTTCGTTTTAAGTTTTAATGTCGCTCCTTACTTTCAGTTTAAAAAACTTGTTTTTTTATTTAATTTTTGAACGTTTTTGAATAAATGCAGGTTTTGATCTTGGCTCACCGTACATGAATAATAAAAAAAAAATTCATATTAATTTACTTTTATTTAGTTAACTGGCTTTCTCGAAACTTGTTTAATTTTATTTACGAATGTTTTTATTAGTAATAAATATACGTATATGAAAGGGACTGTCCCCTCCTCAACGCTTCGCTCTTTACGCTAAAGTTTTTTATTGTTTTCAAAAATAAAGTTGTGAGACAGAGTCAAACTTTAGCGTAAAGAGCGAGGCGTTGAGGAGGGGACAGTCCCTTTCATATAAGGAATAATTTCTGGTCGTTTTAAGTTTTAATTTCGCTCCTTACTTTCAGTTTAAAAAACTTGTTTTTTTTATTAAATTTTTTAACGTTTTTGAATAGATGCAGGTTTTTAACTTGGCTCACCGTACAAGAATAATTAAAACAAAATTTTCATATTAATTTACTTTTATTTATTTAAATGGCTTTCTCGAAACTTGTTTAATTTTATTTACGAACGTTTTTATTAGTAATAAATATACGTAACTTACGAATTAACTTACGTAACGAACTTCTATATTCATATATTTTTAATTTGTTTATTAGGGGGTTCGCCCCTAGTCAATACCTTGCTCTTTAAGCGAAAGTTCGAATTTTGTTCCAATTCTTTAAAAATGACCGCTTAATCACAAAGGCCGTTAATTAGAATAAATAGCTCTTATAAAAGTACTAAAAAATCTTTGGCTTAAAGAGCGAGGTATTGACTACGGGGTGAACCCAATAATATATGTAGTATTTTCTGTTCGTTTGAAGTTTCGATGTTGCTGCTATTGCAGTTGAAATACTTGTTTTTTTATATTAAATTTCTGATCTTTTTTTAAATAATGCTGGGAAGTCCGGCGTCCCCTTAATAGCAATGTCCCTTCCCCCATGAAAACTTCCTTCATGGAAAGATCCTCCCACATAACCCCCGACCCACCCCACTCCCCCCCAACCAGGAAAAAAAACCCCTGAAAAACTCTGTATACTTCCAAAAAACCAAAACTATATGTTAACATTGGGTAAAATTCATAAGTTTCAGCCCGCCCCCCGGGAATTTAGGGGGATAAAGTCATCCTAAAAGACATACTTATTATATTTTCGAACATGTTGAACAAAATGGCTATCTCAAAATTTCGATCAGGTGACTTTGGGAAAAAAAGGGCGTGGGAGGGGGCCTAGTTGCCCTCCATTTTTTTTGGTCACTTAAAAAGGGCACTAGAACTTTTAATTTCCATTCCAATGAGCCCTCCCACGATATTCTAGGACAACTGGGTCGATACGATCACCCCTGGGAAAAAAACAAACAAACAAACAAACAAATAAACACGCACCCGTGATCTTTCTTCTGGCAAAAAATGCAAAATTCCACATTTTTGTAGATGGGAGCTTGAAACCTGTACAGTAGGGTTCTCTGATACGCTGAATACGATGGTGTGATTTTCATTAAGGTTCTATAACTTTTAGGGGTCTTTCCTCCTTTTTTCGAAAATCAGCCAAATTTTCTCAGGCGCCTAAATTTTGATGGGTAGATTTAAACTTGATGAAACTTATATATTTGAGATCAGCATTAAAATCTGATTCTTTTGATGTATCTATTTGTATCAAAATACCGTTTTCTAGAGTTTCGGTTACCATTGAGCCGGGTCGCTCCTTACTTACAGTTCGTTACCACGAACTGTTTGAAACAAACAGTTATTTCACAATTAAAATCTCTTTCAAATGCCAATATTTCTTATGAGACGTCTTGTAGCCAACTGGCAGGCAAGTGATGGTGTTGTGCGATATTTATACTGGTTGTCGGAAACTTCAGTTTCTCTTAAAACAAAACTCTCCGTGAACTTTCTATTGTATGAATATAGGTCAAAATTTGTAAAAGCTATTCATTTGAAAATTGAATTTCGTTTAAGAATCATCGACCATGATTCCAAAGACAAATTACTATTTTTTCCTTTTAAATCGCCTTCGATATTGGGGAAATGTTCATACGATTTAGAAAAATCTAAAGACAAGTTAATTTTTCCGTGGTATTCTCATAGCAAATGAGCGTGTTTTCTCGGATATTTCTGTTAAAGAAATTGAGCGCACAGCAAAATTCTCCTTCCTAGATTTTGAAAAATACTTTAATGTATCCCCCCCTATCCCAATTTCCGGGAGTTAACGCTAATTATCATTGCTAACTCTGACAAATGTCAGCTAAAGCGCTAGTTCATTCATATCTGTTTTAGGGCCACAATCTTGTCCAAGTCTTGAAAGAAAATTTCCATTTTACTACAATAAATTTCAATTGAGCTTTCATGTTATGAGAAATTTTTTCTACTTTATATAAAAATCTAAAGACGAATTTATAAGTTTATTGAGTGTGATTTGAGAATTACAACCGAAATTAAATTTTTTGACAAAGGTGGTCACTGGCATTTTCTAAGCTCTTTGAGATTCAATTAACATTGTTCCGAATTTTGACTAAGGTTAAACTGTAATATCTGTTTATATTACAATGATGTTTGAAACAGTGTCTACAAGGGGGCCCAGAACACTAAAATAATTTTTGAAAACCCTGGGGATGTTGGAATTTGCTTCACGAGTTAGAGTCAATCCGCAATACCTTCGAGATGTATGTGTGCACCCCTTTTGAGGGGAAACTAATGTTGATGAGCCTGTCAGGGTTATACCTAATTTTTTATTGGTGGGACGGTGTTTATAAAACGAATTTTTTGGAGGGATGGGGAGTAAAGAAATAAACTTTAAAAAATCCATTAAAACCTGTTTATATTGATTTTTTTTACCTTTTTACAAATCAGACAAACCTTTGCTGTTTTTGTGTACCGGGGGGGGGGCTTAGACATAAAGTCTAAAATTTTCAACCGTCTGTATAGCAGAGTGAGAAATTCCCAATTTTCTTTTCTAAAAAGGTAAATTTCTGTTCAAACCATTAAGACTTTTGCATATGAAAATGAAAGGGGGCGCTATTATTTTCAAAAATAATTTAGAGACTTGATTAATTGATGTGAAAAAGTTGTGTAAACCTCCATATATTTCATTAATTGGAGCTTCTGAGTCGCATTTAAAACAACCGGGTTTATTTTGAACGACATTACTAAAATGTTAGATTTTTAGCCAGTCCTACTTGCCACTTACCTGGCTAGAGGGCCGCCAGGATAATTATAAAGGCAATCCTAGGGTGAGGCCTTTCCAATGCACTTAGGATTAGCTGAACCATATGATTACCCCAAATGGGGGTAACTCAACAGTGTAATGTTTGGTAGGGAGGACTACGTAAGTGTCCGTGCGTAAGTCTAGAGAGCTGCCTTGATAATTATAAAGGCAGTCCCAGGGTGAGGCCTTTCCAATGCACTTCGGATTAGCTGAACCATATGATAGTAGAAAGGCCTTATTGACTCCCACGTGCACCACGTGGTTTATGGTTTTCTCACTGAGAATGAAAAAACAGGAATTTTCTCACTTGGAAAATAAGGAATTTTGTCACATTTATGGTTGTTTTCTTGGATGGTTATGTGTGTTGGTCGATTTATTTGATGTTTTTCATGGATGGTTATTGATGATTTATGGTTTTTGTCAATGAGAATTTGAAAAAACAAGAATTTTGTCAAATTTATGTATGTTTTTATTGCTTTTGTAAGTGAGAATGAAAAAACAGGAACTTTGTCACTTGAAAAAAACAGGAATTTTCTCACATTTATGTATGTTTTCATGGATGGCTATGTGTGTTGGTCGATTTATTTGATGTTTTTCATGGATGGTTATGGATGATTTATGGTTTTTGTCAGTGAGAATTTGAAAAAACAGGAATTTTGTCACATTTATGGATGGTTTTATGGACTTTGTCAGTGAGAATGAAAAAACAGGAATTTTGTCAAATTTATGTCTGTTTTCATGGATGGTTATGTGTGTTGGTCAATTTATTTGATGTTTTTATGGTCTTTGTCAGTGAGAATTGAAAAACAGGAACTTTCTCACTCCATTCTTGTTGTTGTTCGATGCAGATGTTATGAGTTTCCGAGCCAAATGTTATGAGTTTCAGGGGAACACCTGTGCTGTCAGTCATTAATCAAATTGTTTCCAGGGAATGTCTGACAGATGACGTCAAGTTAATTAATGTCTTTGATGCATTTCCAAAGAGAAATGTTTCTGAGGCAAAGTTTAGATCACACGTGACAGATGATGTCATGATTGATTGATTGACATGAAAGGGGAATTAATTTGTTGTTCTAAAGAGAATTGATTCACGAGAGGGAATTAATTTGGAGTTCTTCCAGAAGAATCGTCTCCGACCAAATGTTTTGATCTTAGCGCGCGAAAGGGTTTCTTTTGTAATTTCAAATGTGAAAGCATAGGGATGCTAAACAAAAGGAACACGCTAAAATTACGTTTAGAGATTATTTGGGCGAAACCGTTTTAACCATTTTATGGAATTATTTCCGCGAAACAGTTAGAGACATTCTAAAAGATGATTATAGAAGAGAATTTGAGGGTAAAACTATGTGGTCGTTATGATACACAAGTTCGATTTTAACAGTGTCGTAAGGTCCTCTACCACAAGCCAAAGGGTTCCGATCCCCCTACCCCAACCCCAAAGGGTTCCAATCCCTCTACCCCAACCCCAAAGGAAGCCCCCGGTCCTCAAAGGTCCACTGGGCTCCCAAAGGGCCCCCCGCCCCTCAAGGTTCCCCCAGACCCCCCCCCCGGGGCCCAAAGGGCGCCTCCCCCTTTGGCCCCCCAAAGGGGCCCCTCTCCCTCCATCTCCTCCCTCCTCCTCCCCTTCCCTCCACTCCTCCCCCTCCCCTCCTCCTCCTCCTCCTCCTCCTCCTCCTCCTCCTCCTCCTCCTCCTCCTCCTCCTCCTCCCCTCCCCTTCCCTCCCCCATTTTTTATACTTTTTTTGTGCATTGAGACACAGAACGACCCCCTCCCCCGGCCCCTCCCCCCTCCAAAGGTCTGATTTTTCAAAGTTCATTTTGAATTTCCTTCGTTGAAATGCAAGAGTTGGAATGTTTCAGTAGTGTTTGGTTGTGGTTTACATTGTCACACCTACAGTCTCTTGATATTTTAATTATAATTTTGAATTTCTGTTATTGAAATGCATGATCGGGAATATTTTAGCAGTGTTTGGTCCTGGTTTACCTTGTCACAGTTACATTGACTTAATTTTTAAAAGTTCATTTTGAATTTCTTTAGTTGAAATGCAAGAGTTGGATTATTTCAGTAGTGTTTGGTTGTGGTTTACCTTGTCACTGTTAAATTTTCTTGATTTTTCAAAGTTAATTTTGAATTTATTTTGTTGAAACACAAGAGCTGGAATATTTTAGGAGTGTATGGCTATAGTTTACCTTTTGACAGTTACATTTTCCTGATTTTTCAAAGTTCATTTTGAATTTCTTTCATTGAAATGCAAGAGTTGGAATATTTCAGTAGTGTTTGGTTGTGGTTTACCTTGTCAAAGTTACATTTTCTTTATTTTTCAAAGTTCATTTAGAATTTCATTCATTGAAAAGCAAGAGTTGGAATATTTCAGTAGTGTTTGGTTGTGGTTTACCTTGTCACAGTTACATTTTCTTGATTTTTCAATGTTCATATCGAATTTTTTTCGTTGAAATGCAAGAGTTGGAATATTTCAGTAGTGTTTGGTTGTGGTTTACCTTGTCAGAGATAAATTTTCTGGATTTTTCAAAGTTACTTTTGAATTTCTTTCGTTGAATTTGAAGATATTTATTTGCACATGTGTTTATTAGTCTTGTGTTCCTCTTCCAATTTACATCATCTCTAATTTTTGATCTTTACTTTGAATTTTATACATTTAAAAGCAAGAGTTGGACTATTTAAGTAGTGTTTGTTCTTGTATTACCTTGTCACAGTTATATTCTCTTGATTTTTCAAAGTTCATTTTGAATTTCTTTCATTGAAATGCAAGAGTTGGAATATTTCAGTAGTGTGTTGGTTGTAGTTTACCATGTCACAGTTACATTCCCTTAATTTTTCAAAGTTCATTTTGAATTTCTTTCGTTGAAATGCAAGAGTTGGAATATTTCAGTAGTGTTTGGTTGTGGTTTACCTTGTCACAGTTACATTTTATTGATTTTTCAAAGTTCATTGCGAAGGTTATTGGGTGAACAACAATAGCTGGAGGATTTCAGGAGCGGTGTGTTACGGGTGACTTTATCACAGCTAAATCCTCCTGATTGTTAAATGCTTATTTTGGATCACTTACGTTTAACATTTAGAGTTCTATCATATAAGTGGTGTATTTTTGTGGTTTACCTTGTCTGAATTTCATTTTCTTGATTTTTCAATGTTCATTTTTGAATTTCTTTCGTTGAAATGCAGGAGATGAGATATTTCAGATGTGTTTCGTTGTGGTTTACCTTGTCACACTTACATTTTCTGGATTTTTCAAAGTTAATCTTGAATTTATTTC
>NC_142802.1:49596096-49643596 GCF_049724085.1 Artemia sp. Qi Xiang Cuo
TTTTCCACGGGGGGGGGGGTATTTTTTTCTGGGGGGGGTATTTTCCACGGAGGGGAAAAAAAAAAAAAAAAAAAAAAAAAAAAAAAAAAACGCGTCCGTAATCTTTCTTCTGGTATAAGATACAAAATTCCATAATTTTGAGATAAGAGTTTGAAACCTCTACAGTAGGGTTCTCTGATACGCTGAATCTGACGCTGTGAATTCTGACTTTTAGGGGATGTCTCCCTCTTTTTTTCAAAAATATGGCAAATTTTCTCAGGCTCGAAACCTTTAATGGGTAAGACCAAACTTAATGAAAACCTAAACTTATTAAACTTAAATATTCGAAATGAGCAAAAAACCTGATTATTTTGATATATCTATTAGAATAGAATAGAATATGATTTATTGGCTAAAATAGCACAAAAGCTAGCATAAGCACGTCAGAATTACCATAACAAAACAAATGTTATGTGATAAACATAAAACAAAAAATTGAATCAATAATAAAACAGATGCCAGGGGAAAAGTTATATCAATTATTAAAATAGGAAACAAAATAGGGGACAAAAGAGTTTTTGTATCTCATGGTCAACATTTGGGGATACAGGTCCAGTTGGGTATTTGGGGCTCTAAGAGCATTGCGCCTAGTATTAGGAAGGGTTGGGGGATTTTCTTTAAAGGGAGGGAGAAAACGTCGATGATAGTCAGAATTAAGGCACTTGAGACCAAAGTTCATGGTAAGGATGTGACGTCGTGATTCCAATGTAATAAGTTCAAGTCTAGCCAAACCTTCATCGTATGTAGTATAGGCTGTCCCCGGAATAATTTTTATTGCTCTTTTTTGAATAGTTTCAATTTTAGAACATTGGTCATTGGTCAACCCAGGGTGTCAGACAGGGCAAGCATATTCTAGACAGGGTCTTATATAAGAACAGTAAATTATTTTAAGGTTTTGGATTGATATGGAGAAACGTTTGAGAAAAGAGAAAGATTTAAGGAGAAAACAACCTGACTTAAATAAGTGGGAAATGTGGGAATTCCATTTAAGTTCATTGTCCAACTGCACACCAAGCAGTTTAACAGTATTTAAATTTGGTATGCAAAGGTAATTATTGATAGGGGGTATATTTTTTAAAAAAGAGAATAACATGAAACTGCTTTTGGGTATGCTTAAGTTGTGTTTAACATTGTCAAGATCATTTTTTAAATTGTTAATTAGTGAATCAAGTCTAACATTCAAAGTATTAGATGTTTGACAAAGGTTCAGTAATGTCAAATCATCCGCAAATTTAAAAGTGTTGTCAAAACTTGGTAAAACATTATTAAAAACTATTAAAAAAGCTAAAGGACCTAACTTAGTCCCTTGAGAAAAAAATTTGGTCTTTTAGAGTTTCGGTTACTATTAAGTCGGGTCGCTCCTATCAGTTCGTTACCACGAACTGTTTGATACGTTATCGGCAGCCTGCTTTCTATAATTCTTTGTTCCAGTTTCCATAACTTTCCTATTAAAGTATTATATTTTCATCATTTTTAGGCATATTTCATTAGGATTAACCTAACTTCACTTCCTGAGTGGGGTCGCTATAATACATAAGTAGCTTTTGAGTTTATCCACAAGTATTTTTTCCCCACCGCTCTTGTGGTAGACAGTTTTCTAATCTTTTAGGAACGACTATCACGTCTCTATATTCACGCACTTTTAATTTGATTAAAATCTATCTAAGACCTAACCATAGGCCGATTTCATACCGTAGGTTTTTTACTTACGTCACGCATAAATGCTCAGTATCTATTTTAAAATTTAAAGATATTATCTGCGTCTCACTTCCTAAATAGCAGTGATTAGATAGTAGACTATCACTTGAGAACCAAGATTTTACTATTAAATCATTTGTTAAAATAGATTTGAATAAGATTTTTTTTAAGTTTCATTCACTTTAAACCCACAGCTGAATAAATATATCCAAAGCTGAATAAATTCCGACGTTTGGTGTTGTCTATTATAAAACTACCCAGTCCAAAAGCTTTCTAAACTTGGTTTTAAAAAACCATACACTTTGACAAGCTTTTATGTAAGAAAAGGAAACAATCAAAAATGGGGTTTTAGGGTCAAACGAGAATACTCAATAAACAAACAAAGCAAATATTTCGAGATGACAACCGCCTCTCTTCTTCAGTGCGAAACGAAAATATATCCAATATAATATAATATATTGATATAATATATGAATATAATATATTCAAGGAAAGTGCCGAAGAAAAAACCAACATAACAAACGCGGAAAGTCGATGTGAAAAAACAAAACAAAAAACCAATGAAAAAAACAAAAAATTAAAAGATGGATAAAATTCAATAAAAACCAAAAAATGTACAAGAATTAAAACCAAATACCTAACAACCAAAGAGCGAGTCATTCGCCAATATCCGCGATTGACACAAAATCCAAAAAATTATTAACTGCCATCGACGGATACTAGCGAACAACTAAGATAAAAGAAAACATTCATTCACTCAAAACAAAACGAACAAGCAATTAAATAAGTTGGAGAAGTATGTAATCGGCATTTTTATTTTATTTATTGCATTCCTTGCAGACACTCTTGTTGATGTTGATGTGGGGTTGTTGATGTGTTTGATAATATGATTGGGAAAGTGGTTCAAGGTTTATTTCAGGTGATTGCTTAAGTATATAAATCATTTAAGCTTGAAAAAATTTCAATAAATGATGTAAAAAAAAGATTAGTGATCCCTGATGCCAAGTGATTTTCGTAATCAAACAGTTCGTGGTAACGAACTATAAGTAAGAGCGACCCGGCTCAATAGTAACCGAAACTCTAAAAATCGGAATTTTGATACCAACAGATACATCAATAAAATCAAATTCTTATGCTGATTTCAAATATATAAGTTTCATTAAGTTTAGTCTTACCCATCAAAAGTTAAGCGCCTGAAAAATTTGCCTTATTTTCAAAAAACGGGGAAACAACCCCTAAAAGTCATAAAACTTTAATGAAAAATCAGACCATCAGATTCAGCGTACCAGAGAACCCTACTATAGAAGTTTCAAGCTCCTATCTGCGAAAATGTGAAATTTTGTATTTTTTGCCAGAAGAAAGATCAGGGATGCGTGTTTATGTGTTGTTGTTTTTTTTTCAAGGGGTGATCGTATCGAGCCAGTAGTCCTAGAATATCGTGAGGTCTCATTCGAACGGAAATTAAAAGTTCTAGTGCCTTTTTTAAGTGACCAAAAAAATAAGATGGCAACTTGGCCCATTCCCACGCTCATTTTTTCCCTAAGTCACCCAATCAAAATTTTGAGATAGCTATTTTGTTCAGCATAGTCGAAAATCTGATAAATATATCTTTGAGGATGACTTAATCTCCCATAGTTCCCGGGGGAAACGCTGCAAGTTATGAACTTTGCCCATTGTTTACATATAGTATTGGTTAATGGGAAGTATACACATGTTTCAGGAGGGATTTTTTCTGGTGGGGAGGGGGATCGGAGGAGGGGGTTACGAGGAGGATCTTTCCATGGAGGATGTTTCCTTAGGGAGAAGGGACATTTCTATGAAAGGGGCACCGGATTTCTGAGCATAATTTAAAGACGATCAGAAATTAAATTAAAAACAATTTTTTTCAACTGAAAGTAAGGAGCAAAAATAAAACTTAAAACGAACAGAAATTATTACATATATGAGGGGGTTCGCCCCTAGTCAATACCTCGCCTTTTACGCTAAAGCTTTTTTTAGTACTTTCAAAAGAGGTATCTATTCTAATTAACCGGCCTTTGTGATTCAGGGGTTTGTAATTCGAACAAAATTCGAACTTTAGCGGAAAGAGCGAGCTATTGACTAGGGGGCAAACTCCCTAATATACGCAATAGAAACATAAGTATATAGAAGTTCGTTACTTAAGTTAATTCGTAAGTTACGTCAGAACAAAATTTCGAGAATGCCATTTAGCCAAAAAAACTAAAATTAATATGCAAATTTCGTTTTAATTATTCATATACGGTGATCCAAAATCAAAGCTGCATTAATTCAAAAACGTTCAAAAATTGAATAAAAAAACATTTTTAACAGAAAGTAAAGAGCGACATTAAAACTTAAAACGTACAGAAATTATTCCGTATATGAAAGGAGCTGTCCCCTCCTCAACGCCTCGCTCTTTTACGCTAAAAGTTTGACTGTCACACAACTTTATTTTTGAAACAACAAAAATTTTAGCGTAAACAACGAGGCGTTGAGGAGGGGACAGCCCCTTTCATATACGGAATAATTTCTGTTCGTTTTAAATTTTAATGTCGCTCCTTACTTTCAGTTAAAAAAAAACACTTTTTTGTTTTGTTTATTGAATTCCCAGTATAAAGTGGGGAGTCATTTTTGACAATAGGACCAATAGAGAGCAATGATCAAGCCAGATACAATTAGACTGAGCTAGATTTAATCGGAGCAATTCAGAGGAGGGTTGAATTCAATCGAGACAAGTACCCTTAAGAAAGATCCACCAGGAAACAAACTGCCATAAGACAGTGCTAATACACTCTTCATGGCATCATTTTTTAAATATTAGACATCATTTTTTTGAAAAAAAAAACTAAAATAAATTAGCTCTGGCGTGAAAAAAAAATGATTTTATGAGCGGCTACTATTTTTGGTTCTTTATTTCAGATATATTACCGAGGTTAGCAGCATACTGTTATTTTTGCAGTTGCCGTAAATGCTACTATAGAAAACTGTTGTTGAGTAATTACGGTCAACAAGGATCTTATGCAACGGAAATAAAATCAATAAAACAAATAATAGGGGACAAAATATATAATTCAATCTTCACTTCAGTAAAAAACATGGTTGAAAATAATTTCTACACCCAAATCAGCCCAAGACAGAGAAGAGGAGAGGATTTGGATATATGAGGGGAAATAATAAATAACTAAATACATAAATATAAAAAAAATAGAGGCCTACCTTTAAAGATTCAATCTTAATTTCAGTAAAAAAAAAATGCATGAAAATAATTTATAAATCAGCATATGACATAGATGAGGAGAGGAGGAAAGAAGAGAGAGACAGAGAGAGAGAGGGCGAGGAGAGAAGAGGACTTGAAAGTATGAGGGGATAAAAAATCCAAACTTACAGGTAAAGATTTTGTTCTCCTTATTGGGCTGGACTGAGGGGTCTGTCCAGAGGTAGGTCGTTCCGTCGTATCCTTTTCACTAAAAAGTGCTGCAGTAGCCACGAGCAGAGAACCAACACAGGCAATAAGTCCTTGAATTGCCTCAGCCACACCATGGATGCCTCCCATTTTGTGGTCGGACTTGAAAAGTTGGTGATAGAATCGAGTGCTTGCAAGACTAAAATACACATGAGAGAAATAACGACTAAATCGAGTCATTAAGTCCACTGTTTTCGAAGCCAAATTTTAGAGCCTATTAAGAGGATTTTGAACCTATTTTAGAGAATTTTTTAGCCTATTTGGATTATTTTTTTGTAATAAATTTGCATCTTCAAAAGAAAAAATGATTCATTACTTCAACCAAGCTGATTAGTTCGAATCCTTTTTTTTAACTTTTTTAAATATATAATACTCTTGGTCTCTTAATAAAGTCCATATAACCACGAATAATAGCTAAAAAAGTGACTGCTAGTGCCATCTTTTCTTTCATTTACAATTCCTTTAACTATTATTTTATGAAATATTCTTCAATTTCCAAAAACTCAGGATAGTTACACTGATTAAATATTGACTAAGGGTCTACACTTACCCAGCAAAAGGCTAAATAATTTTTTGTCATATTTACTATTTTTATGACAATTTTTGATTCAAATACCAACACACTGGGTCTTGGATGAAGAGGTCGGGCATTAAGAGCTCTGCGCGCCTTAGCCTACAGTGGCTTAGAAGTTCCTGACTACACAATTTTCAAAACATGGAACGTGAAGTTACTAACATAGACAAGAAAAGGCCTCGGCCTTTCAAAGAGGCCGTGGATAATACGGGGCTTCTATAGTCATGGAGCTCGCTAATCCATATTTACCTTTAGAAATATAATCACGGCGGCAAGAGAGCTTAGAAAATGTAAAAATTTACAATGAGTTTAGGTTGTATATGTACATCACTGTATATGAATATAATACAGTGTGATCATTCCCTATCTCAACCATTACACAAAGCCGGACCGAGATGCAAGTGCTCCGGAGAACATTTAAACAAGCATAAACATAGGCGACATTCGATTTTTACAAGGGTAGACAAATCAGATTTCTCTTGAAAGCGAAACTTGGCTTCACCTTTGTAACACTAAACTTTAAAGAATCTAATTTTAAATTAATTTCTTCCAATACGTATACAAAAATCGGTAATTAGTAGTGCAATTTTATTAATAGATGTTCTTAGGAATTAATTTAAAAATGAACTTTCCGAAAAAGAAGTTGTTCAAAGAAAAATAAAAGCTATTTTAAGCTTAAGATCAGCATACAAAAATAACTGCAAAAATTAAAACTCAAAACGACAGAAATTACCATTAATGAAAAATCAAACCCAAAACAAACAGAAATTAAATATAAAATCATACCAAAAAAACATACAACAAGTAATATAAATGAGAGGAGGCGTTACTCAAACTCTTGTTTGTAGTGATTTTGTTCGTTTCAAGCTTGATTTGCATATTCAATTTAAGTTTCACTCGTTTTAAGATTTATTTATTCATTTACATTAGTATGATAATTTCTTAAACCACATTGGCCTGACATCACATAAAGAAAGACAAACGAGCAAAAATGGGGTTTTTATAGGCCAAATGACGATACTGAAAAAACAAAGCGAATATTTCGAGAGGACAAACGCCTCTCTTCTTCAGCGCGAAACAAAACGATGTATCAATAAAAGCCAAAAATTAAAAGAATTAAAACCAACTACCTAACAACCATAACAGCGAGTTATTCGCCAAAATCCGCGATTTGCACAAAATCCAAAAAAAAAAAAACCATGAACTGCCATCGCTAGTATCCGTCGATGGCAGTTCATGTTTTTTTTTGGATTTTGTGCAAATCGCGGATATTGGCGAATAACTCGCTTTTATGGTTGTTAGGTAGTTGGTTTTAATTCTTTTAATTTTTGGCTTTTATTGATACATCGTTTCGTTTCGCGCTGAAGAAGAGAGGCGTTTGTCCTCTCGAAATATTTGCTTTGTTTTTTCAGTATCGTCATTTGGCCTATAAAAACCCCATTTTTGCTCGTTTTTATTTCTTTATGTTACATTAGTATCTATTGTATGTTTGTTTGCATTGATTCTTTATTTAATCTTTGTTGTTTTTGTGTTTCATATATACTTCAATAGCAAAATATTTTTTTTTCGTTTTAAGCTTGATTTGCATATTCAATTTAATCATTACTCGCCATAAGATTTACTTATTCATTTCTATTATTACTTGTTGTACGATTTTTTGCTATGATTGTTTTTTTTTAATTTCTGTTCGTTTTGGGTTTCATTTATTCTTTAATAGTAATTTCTGGTCGTTTTGAGTTTGAATTTTAACAGGTATTTGTGCCTGCTGATCATAAGTTTAAAATGGCCTTTACTTTTCTTTGAAAAACTTCTTTTTCGGAAAGTGTTTTTTAATTAATTTTTGTTATTTTTTGATTGCAAAAAGTTTCAAGTTATTCAAAATACCTTATTTCAAAATCAACTTTTTTTTCCAAAATCAAATGTTCATCAAAACATCAAAACTAGTATCATAGTAACAATATCAAAGTAAAAAAAAAAAAAAAAAAATGGGTTTGTGTCCACCTCGGGGTTTTTATTATCTCATATTTGAACTACTTTTTAACAAAATGGCTATATCAAAATTTTTATCGGATGGGTTTGTGGAAAAAAGGGCATGGGGGAGGCTAATTGCCCTTCGATCTCTTGATTCTTTAAAAGTGAACTAGAACTTTCCATTTTCAATCAAAAGAGCCCTCTCTGAAGTTCATACGAGCATCCCTTCTATAAGAACCATATATGCACCCAGGGCATAACTTACAACACCTATCCCCCGACCCTGGGGGCTTTTTTCGACCCCGGAGTTTTAATATCTGATGTATGAAACTATTATTAACAAAATTGGCGACTCAAAATTTTTATCGGATGGGTTTGGGGATGAAAAAGGCGTGGAGGAGGGAAGGGTTAGATGCCCACCGATGTCTTTTGACTCTGAGAAAGTGAACTAGAACTTTTAATTTCAAATCAAATGAACCCTCTCTGAAGTTTAGACGAAGATCCCTTTCATAAGAACCATATAGGGCCCCAGGACATGATTTATAACGCCTGTCCCCGGGCCCTGGGGGTTGCGTCGGCACGTGAGTTTTTGTTATCTGACCTTTGAACTATTTTAAAAAAATGGTTACTTCAAAATTTTTATCGGGTGCGTTTTCGGAAAAAAGGGCGTGGGGGTGGGCTAGTTGCCCTCCCCTCTCTTTTGACTATTAAAAATTGAACTAAAACTTTCAATTTCCGATCAAATGAGCCCTCTGAAGTTTATACAAGCATCCCTGCCATAAGAACCACATATACCCCCAGAGAATAACTTAAACTGCCTGCCCCCAGGCCCAAGGGGGTTTTATCGCCAACGGAGTTTTTGTTAGATAATCATGGAATTATTCTTAAAATAATGGCTATCTTAGAATTTTTATCGGATGTATTTGGTAAAAAAGGGCGTAGGGCGGGGGGAGGGGCTGGTTACCCTCCGATATTTTTTTACTCTTAAAGAGGGAACTAGAACTTTCAATTTCAAATCAAATGAGCCCTCTCTGAAGTTTATACGAGCATTCCTTCATTAAAGAACCATATATGCCCCCAGGGCATATTTGCAACACCTGCCCCTGGGCCCTTGGGGGTTGTGTCGACACCAGAGTTTTTGTTATCTGATCAATGAACTATTTTTAACAAAACGGCTATCTCAAAATTTGTATAGGATGGATTTGGGGAAAAGAGGGTGTGGGGGAGGGCTAGTTTCCTTCCGATCACTTTTGACTCTTAAAAATGGCAATAGAACTTTCGATTTCAATCCGAATGAGCCCCCCTTTGAAGTTTATATGACGACCCCTTCCATATGAAGTGCCTCTGGGGAAAAAAATTAAATAAATAATAATAAAACATTGGAGCCGTATGACCTTTACCTCTGATTACAAGTAGGTTTCGATGTCTCGAGTTGGTTTCAAAGGCATTTTGAGAGTTTCTGCGAAAATACGCGTTCCAGGGTAATATACATTTGACCGCTGATAGTAGATTAAATGGGAGGAGCTGTTTGTACGCGCTGAGGATGCAATAGCCAAAAATCAAAAATCACACAGCCGTGATCTTACTGTTATATTATTTATATACAGTGATGTACATGATATAATTTTGTATATGAGTGTTTCTGACAGCACGTCTCCTTGCCCGCTTTGCATATCCGGTGAAGGCTATATGGTGCATTGTCTGAGTCACATTCATTTGCTTAATAGAGGGATACTATGGCACTTTTTTATGTAAGGAAATATTTTAGATTTCAATATGAATATTCTATTTTTCTCATGGTGCATTACCACTTCTTCTTTTATAGTCTGTACGCATTGTACAAGGCAATTCTTATTTTGTATGGAAACATTTTATATTAGTGCTATCATTTATCCTTCTTCCTTTGCAATTTTTTAGTACCTGGCTCATTCTGGCTTCAAATATACATTATCTTATCCATCTATTCTTAGTTATTCCACAAACCAACTAAAAAAAAAAGAAAAAAAGAAAAAAAAAGTTTACATCCAGCCAGCTAGGCTCTGCTGAATTTTTTAATCAATGAAGGCATGAAAATTTATTTCAATGTCTTTTCCATAAAGAATCTATCGAATTGTCTGTGCTTAAGATGGGGGGGCGTACTTAAGCCTAGGTGGATTTGACGTAGGCTACAACATAACTCAAGGGTAGAAACTAATCTGATATAATGAGTTTGTCGCTTTGCCATGAAAAAGTAATAGACCATATCCACATGGCCTACCTGTTTCCGGAGTTATAGTTTAATTTTATCCGAAATGATAAATTTTTGTTCCACTATTATGCTATTACTTGCCAAAAAAAGTAATTTATAACAATAGAACCAATTTCTCATTGCTCCATCATGTACTACTGTATTGAGTGGGTAGGTAAACAAATAAATGATTAACTGTATAAACAAACGAAACATGCATTACAACTTATATATGTCTAATGTGAACTACAGCTGCGCGAAACTGCCAGTTACTTCAATAATCGCCAGTCCTTGATCACTTTGCAGGCAGGTTCGAACCTAGAGCCTCCTGGCGAGGTTTTATCGATTGCACTGTCGCAATGCAAAACTGCCGTCCTAACGAATGTATGAACTACAATCATGAAAGAATTATATTACTTCCATTGCCTAGTTAGTGTGTATTATGCAGTTCATATCATTGCCATCAATGTTGAGAGTTCATTGATACAAATTTCGTCAGTTTTTTTCGCACCTTTTCTGCTATTCAAATACACTGCATTATATTGAAGTGAAAATAAAGAGCACATTTTTGTTAGGTTTTAACTTTTCAATTTTCAGATAAAATAGGAAACTCTACTCAAGGGTATTTAGGGATGCATTAGTAAGTTCGTATCTCAGATCCGAGACGCACGGACCTTACTAAATAAGTAACCAAACATTTCATACCAGAGCTCTCTTATTAACGAAAGGATAGACACGCCTTCTTTTTTAAGCGATTGACTATCGGCGTTAAAGCAAAATCTTTATCAATTATTCTTTCTTCTATTCTTATCCTTGAACTAAGGCCGGATTGTAGTGATCACTGCTTAAACAGAGCAACGAGATCATGAGCTCTATCCATCCACAGAAAGATTTTACAAATACTGAGAAGCAACAACATCAATTTTAAGAATCTGTTGAATTTAAGCCCTCTAAATAGTAGTTCTACATGTTAATCCTGGACAGCATCTAAGTGGAATCAAAGTTAAGTCGATTTGAATGTAGTTAAGGCCGAACCAACAATAATATTCTTCTTAAAATTCAGGTGGGCTAGAATCTTAGACATTGCGATTTACCGCGTACGGTATTAGCTCGTTTTGATATTTATAACTTGAAATCCAAGCGTCAGCAAAAGTCAAGATTCCAGACAAAGCCGTATCTAGAGAAAGCGGGGGGGGGGGGCGGTTGCCGGTTTTGATCCCCCTCCTTCCCGAATCATTTGTCCGTTTCGTAAAAACGCAACGAAAATGCATATAAACAAATTTTTTATGTGCTTTTCTAAGTTTTTTGCCACCCCCTCCTTCCCCGAAAAACTGACCCCCCAAACAAAAACCTGGGTGCGCCCTTGATTCCAGGACAGGCTATAATTTAGAGTTAACTTAAACCCATTATGACTCCGCCCTTAGTGGTCTGGAAAATAAAAACAAAACAAAGGTCTGCAGTAGTCGAAGATTTGATATGAAAATTTCCTATTAAAGTATTTATATAAGTTGAAATAAAAAGTCACGAATATAGAAAAGATCACGAAAATAGAAAAGAAGAAAGAAGGCATAGGAAAAAGATCAAGCAAAAGATGGAAAATTTTGCCAAAAAAAATATGAATGAATACAATAACTAACCTTAACCATCGAAATGTTAATTGTTCTACTGTTCCGCCGGTCTTTGCATACTTACAAAAAATAGTGGCATTTTCAAAGCGATTTCATACATAGTTTCCACTCGGGTCTGATCCGATTCCTTCTGCATCTCTTCCCATAAGTGGTCCTCTGCCGGCAGTAGGTATTTCAAGAAATCTAAATTATTGCCACTAAACGAGGATTGAAAGCAAAGACCAACCGGAATTTATGCCATTTTATTACAATTTCGACGTTACAAAAGCTAATACTAACTACCAAAAATTTGGAGCGCAATTTTAAGACAGGAACTTTCTGTGGCATTCAGGCCAAAATGTCTGAAGTTCATTTTCTAAAAGCAAAAACAGGAAGTTTTTCTGTCAATTAATTTGTCTAAAATTTACTAATAAACACAACTTTAGGTCAAGCACCTACACAAAAAAGAGGAGGGGGAGCTCTTGGAACCACTGCTTCACCCAAAAAATCGTATTTTTCTAGGTTTTCCTTAGAACACGCCAATTTTCAAGTTTTTTTTATCCCCCCCCCCAAAGTCATGTGTGCATGCCTGGATATTATATATCCAAAATCCCTTTTTCTTTAGAAGCAAGAAGGTTTCTGGTATAATATTTACCGAGGAGCTTTAATTAATAGCTTTACTGTATAGACAAGATAACTTTAATCGTAGTAGGATACGATTTCCCCGAAAACCTGCTTAGAAAGTTAGAAAAAAAAGAACTCAAAACCATAGCACGCAATGCCACAGAAAATACAATATGCAACAGTGTGGCTATTAAAATCTTGTAATATTTTACTAGTCTATAATTCATCAAATCTGCTAACAAAAAAAAAACAATTCCAAATTTAGTTCGGAATCTCGTCCGGTTTAATAAACGGGTTTTCGTCCGTACAAAGAGAAAAGCCAGGCACGATTCTCTTTACAATAAATATATAATATCAACAAAACAAATTATATTTGAATAAAAAAGTTTAACCGGGAGAAATAACTGTGCTTGTACATCACAACCAGGGAATGTTTTGCTGAGAGGCGATTGACGGTTTAACATTAACTTTTTAACAACAAGATGGTAAATTACTCAAAAAAACAAATTACAGAAAAAAAGCGTTTTCGAGCAAAAATTGCTCACTTCAAGTAGCCAATTTCCAAACTTAAAGGTTACTTAGAGTATTAGTTTTCAAAGTCAATCTGTGTTGCAAATTGTTTACAAAAGCCGAAAGTGTTGAAGCAGTGCTTCTAACATGAACAATCAATAACTTCAGAAATAGAGAATACGAATGAAAATAATGCGCTTCAACATACTTCAATACAGGAAGCCTTGATACAAATATTCTCTTTCAATAATAGTACATAAAGAGGATATCGCATAAAAACGAATAAAACAGAAAAAAATTGTCGAATTTGTAAAAAGGCTTAAGCAGAATTCAGACGATGGATTCGATTGAATCGAATCTGAAAGTTTAGTAATGGTCGAATATCCGACACATAAGATTTGTCTCTAATTAATCAGATTCAAAATTCAAAGGATTTGAGACTTGTACAAAATTGAGTCCTGCATCTGAACGCCACCTTGTGCGGAGCTCACATGGTCTAGCAACCTAATATTTGCGAACAGATTTAAACTTGATAAAATTAACCAATAAAAAAAGAATACAGAGAGTGCACTTGAGTTTAGCATCTTAACTTGAAGAAAATTACCCGCCCCCCTCTCCTACAGAGCCCAGGTATGAGCCTTTGAAATAACAAATAACAGTAATACTCTTTTACTTTATTTAAAGTTTGCGACTGCAACTTCTATAGATAAAATTAATCCTTGTATCCGTCTAAAAACCAAATGCGTCAAGCACCATATTTTGTATTACAATTAAAGTTTGATTCTATTCTGTTAAACGGAAACCAAAGTTGCATATTATGTTTAAAACGAAGAAAAATTCAACTTATGCCTCAGGGGATTGTAGATTGATACAGGAGGGCAAATCGCATCTAACACAAAACCGAGGAAAATAAAAAAGAGAAACACCAGGAGAGACAGAGAGGGGGGGGGAGAAGGATCTGGACTTTGTCTACACAGAGCATTTAAATTTCTAATAAATTACTCTTTTAATGATTTCAACAGTCTTCTTCGGTTTCTTCTTCAAATGCTAAAGATTGCAAGTTTGCTAATA
Organism: Artemia sp. Qi Xiang Cuo; assembly: GCF_049724085.1. Classification (NCBI taxonomy): domain Eukaryota; kingdom Metazoa; phylum Arthropoda; class Branchiopoda; order Anostraca; family Artemiidae; genus Artemia; species Artemia sp. Qi Xiang Cuo. The sequence continues at coordinate 49,609,881 of NC_142802.1, forward strand.
TAATCTAGAGTTTTGTATTTATTCTGACTATTATGGATTCCCTTAAGCTAAATAAATTGAAAGAAAAAGATTTTAGTAAAATCAAGCCCCCCCCCCCCCCGCGGCAACCGATGTTTTGGCAATTTAGCCCCCTCAGCAAGATTTGAGAAAGTACCCATAAAAACCAAACATATATTGTATTTTGATACACCTTTCGGCATTACAGACTAACCAAGCATTACAGACTAACTATCCCTTGGTACTCTCTTTACTAATTTAATTGCTTAGAAATATATTCCTTGGAGCAAACAATCCAAGGAATTTTAATTCTTATGCTGACCATCTGAACTCTACTTTATAGTCCAAGCTACACGGGTTCAAACTACGTTAAAATTAACTAAGAACAACAAAATACCACTGGTGTTATATTTAATGCTCGTTTGGTGGAGCAGGCAGTGCTAAATCACAAATTTAGCCCCAAGTCGACCAAAATGACTAGTTGTAAATACTTATCAATGAATAGCACGAAAGTCCACGTTTATATTAAAGGAATTTCACCGGAAATGATACTAGAAAAGAAAAAAGTGTTAATATAACATGAAAATACATTGTAGCTTAAACGTAAGTTCTGAAAGGAACAGCAAATTCTCACAGCTGGAGACCGAAGCAACCTGCAGACAGGCACTTGCAAAATGTGCGGGGGGGGGGAGTATAGTTTGCCTATTTTTAATTTTTTGGAATTGCCCCCCCCCCCACTCGAAACGAAGTCAGGTGTGATTGCTTGTCAGCTGGCATATCTGATTAACAAATTGAAGGCAAAAGCGGATCAGATGAGCCAAACTACAAACTGCTTTTGTGCGACAAAATAAAGATAAAACTTTAATAGAAGAAAATGAAATTAAAATTTTCGTGTTGGGGATTAGGAAAAATTTTAATGGGACAATAAAAAATATTTTTTCTGAAAATGTACATGGCAATCCTTATAATTTCTAGTTCAGCTCAAGCATGGGGACATTTTATCTCCATCAGGTAACGTAAAACCAGGCTGCTGAAGCAAAATTAAACTTCTGTCAGAGCCTATATTAAGTCTCTTAACAGGGCGCATGCATTTTTTTTTTATAAATAGTAAGTCAACAGACAACTTACACAGGAGAGGGGGGAAGGGAGCAGCAGCTGACGAACAGCAATTTAGCCCGTTGCTGACATAATACTTGTATTATATTTGCTATCTCTATGTACCAGTTCGTTTAAACCTAGCTAAATCAAGAACCGCAGTTTTTTCCATCATTGAAACTAAGGACTGAACATTTATTACCTTGCTATAAAAGTGATGTTAACCTTTCAGAGGCCAATCTAATTAAGTCCTTTACAATTTTAATGCTTTAGTACCAACATAGCTGACTGACTCTGAACTTAATGAAATTTACAAGAATATTAACTAAAAGTAAGGTGAAAAAAACGGGGTGCTACCATTTCGAACAACCATCACAAGCACTAAACGTCATTTCGTCAACAAGGAAAATCCGTCAGAACCATTAGCCGTCAGAACGTCGACAGTCATAACATCGACAGTCAGAATCGCTACCCGTCAGAACGTCGACAGTCATAACATCTATAAAAAAATTTGATGTTATGACGTGTCGATGTTATGACTGTCGACGTTCTGACGGTTAGTGGTTGACAGATTTTCGTTATCAAAAAAATTTATAAGTTTATATAATAGTAATAAGTATATAATAGTTTAGAAACAAATTTCGGCTATATATTTGCACATCTGGGGTCGGAGGTAAAGCATACCATATATTAAATACATAACCTAACCTAACCTAGGTACCTTTTCCCCCCTAAACCTCAAAAAACTAAAAGTTTTAAAACTTTAGATGTTATGACGTGTCGATGTTATGACGTGTCGATGTTATGACTGACGACGTTCGGTTAGTGGTTCTGACGGCATAATTTGGCTTTTTGCACATACATTAAAACCATAGGAGAGCATAAAAATACCGCACCAAACTTGCACAGGGAGTATAAACATTCAACACATGCAAAATCAAAATTACCTCTGGATTCCCCCCCCACTAGATAATTGCAGCATTTAATCGGGAACCACAAGTAAATCAACTTCTCTATTTTCTTCTACTGTTTATCTATAGACTCAGTTAGATCAACCCCTGAGTCATATAGACAAAGCCTGTTGGATAAGAGGCATGAAAAAGAAATTAAATTGTAGCGTATACTCTTGTGAGGATCGGAAGCCTAAAGGCTGCTTAGGGGAAAGTTCTCGCTCAGTAGGCAGGCATCAGGTACCCGTTGTAGAGTCAGACAGTCATCTTCGGACCTGAGAATTAGCCAATTATACAGGTAGATACTAAAAAAAAAATTCCGGCTAAGACTTTGATGACCACCCTCCCCTCCCCTTTAAAGGTGTATTTCAAACCAGTTTTGTTTGCGAGTATTTTATTTATCCATACACTTAACCATTTAAGAACCTTTTTATTTAGGAAAATCTTGAATTTTTTTTAGTCAGACCGGGCTTTCCTACTACGGAGTAATACTTGCTGCCTCAAAGTTTTAAGATAGTAAAGCTTAAAGAGTTAACAAATTGGAGGTTTTCATAGGTTTCATAGCTGACACAGACTTGTAGCTATACCCAGGAATATTATTTGCAAGCAGAGGGGAGAGGGTTACACTTTCAAAACAAACAAAAACAGCCGAAATTAAGAAAGAGATAATGTTACAAGTAAACCTGGTAAATAAAAATCCAGGCTACAATCGCTTCTATGCTTTGGCGGAAATTTGCAAAGTTTAGAAAGCGATTGCGTTTCGGCAGTGGAGTAATTCTGCAACCATCATCTTGGTTTCCAGACTATAGAATCACTTTTTATTAATCGTTTGTGCTCAATATTTTCTTGCCTAGAAGTTTGAGCTTGAGCATCGGAATTACCCCCAGGCAGAATATCAAACGGTCAATAGAAAATACGGAAAGTTCGTCAAGAAAGGAAACAAATACTTGCTCATGAAAAAATAAGAATAGAGATAGAAAAATAGAAAGAAAAGAATACAGCGGCGGATGCAGCATAGAGCTCTGGTAGAGTTTCTAATTACATTCTTACGAATGTGTCTTGAGAAAAAAACATCAGAACCTTACATTAAGAGCACAAGACAAAAAGGCCTTACATTTGAAACTGTTCGTAAAAGATTAAGGAAGAGACACCATTCGCCAATCTCACGGTGCTTTAACAGAGGGGGGGGGGGGGGTACCAATAGCCTTTGCGATATGGTAACCAAATATTGGTGACGTAGAGCCAGATTTCTAGATACACTTATTTTATTTTCGCTTACTTCGGTTATTTTCGGTATATTGTTATGCTTAGCAAACAATCGGAGAGTTTAAGTCATCAAAAGATTAAGAGCCCTGTACATCGAACTGTTCTTTTTACATAATTCATACAGCACATTATTTTATTTCCATGGACTTGCTAGGAGAAAGATAATTCGAACTGAAGCTTCATTTCTTTACTGAAGTGATAACTGTTTATGTTTAAGCAAAACTGCTTCCCACTCATTTATTGTGAGAAAGCTTCTTTCTTCCGAATGCGAATTAAAGTTCCTATTTTCTGCCCCATTTTATTTTTTTGGTTTAAATTAGCAATTGGCCGCTTTCTACAGACACATCTTATTTTTTTGGTGAGCTCTACTTGCCGAGAAAAACGAAACAGATAAACAGCTATCAAATCAGATGGCAAAAGATAGCAGGCTGAAAACAAAGATTTTACTTCTATGGCTTTTAGAATACTGCCAACATTTCATTTATTTTCTAAAATACTGAACATGTGGGTTTTTTCTAATGAATATAGCCCCATCAGATTAGTGACTCAATAAAATAATTCAATCATCAAAGGAATTGTTGATACATACCTTACCCAATCCAAGCACCAAGGAACGTTGCGCCAGCTCCAACGCCAACTGAAACTGATGATGGACTCCAAATGAGTTCTTTTGCGTCACGGACTGAAGTCAATCTGTCCCCGTATTTGACTAAAAAGTCCATTACTACACCATTTGTCCAGCCAAAACCTAGTTGAACGTCGTATTCTCCCCCACCACCGGGGAGGCCGACAACAGTTACGTCATACTAAATTAAACGGAGACCATCATTTAAAAATTGTATGCAGACGAAGGCGAAGAAATTAGAATAAACTAAAAATTAAATTTTAAGGACTCTAATATTGCATCTTCTATGTTGTAAGAGACTTTGAAGAGATGGTTGTATGACTTATAGGTGGCCCTAATATTGTTACATAAAGTTAATAAAGTTTCAATTAAAAGTGCGTCTATAGGTTTGTGACCATTCCGACAAAAGATCCGGCCATCGATTCTATTAAAATGTTCTTTAGCAAACAAAAATGCTCTTTAGCAAACTTCTTGATCAGGTAGGACAAAATAATCAAAGAGAAGACTGCCGCATTCTTTCAGGTGATTATGTATATTCATCTTACTTATTTTCGAAAGAAAAGTAATTACCCAGTTAAAAATTTTACAGTTTTTCCGTCTGAAAATACAGTCTCAAATCTCTTCTTCTACTGGTTGACATTGTAGGCTTACAGGGAAAAACCTTAAATAATTTCTGACTTCTACCAAGGACCACGAACGACTTTACGGAGGTTTGAAGGAAAATTATATTAGTTGCGAACGGGTTCAAAAAATACTGAATAGGGGCTACCTTTTTAAACCACAGCCAGCTTCATTTCACAAAAACACTGAAAGAAATCTGTATACAAAACACAACATATTTTCTTAAGTCAGATTTTTTATTTGAATTTTATATCATGCATGGTAGGCCACAAAAAAAAAAAAAAAAAAAAAAAAAAAAAAAAAAAAAAAAAAAATGGAACGAAGAAATTCGATATTGACAGAGAGAATTATTTTTTTAATTTAAAAAACATTATTCAATAAGGAAAATTTAAAAAACAGCACATGATCCCTTAGAGAAGGACATAGTAGCACAAAAAGAATTTTTAGTTTATCAGGGTAAAAAAGTCATCGAAAATCTATTTTCAATCATAGAAATCTACATTTTTCTCTTGATATACAAGAGAACTAATTTGGAAAAGGAAATGGCCGTATTATGGTAGACCACAAAAAAAAAAAAAAAAAAAAAAAAAAAAAAAAAAAAAAAAAAATGGAACGAAGAAATTCGATATTGTCAGAGAGAATTATTTTTTTAATTTAAAAAAAAATTATTCAATAAGGAAAATTTAAAAAACAGCACATGATCCCTTAGAGAAGGACATAGTAGCACAAAAAGAATTTTTAGTTTATCAGGGTAAAAAAGTCATCGAAAATCTATTTTCAATCATCAAAATCTACATTTTTCTTTTGCTATAAAAGAGAACTAATTTGGAAAAGGAAATGGCCGTATTATTAAAGCAAAATCCTTTTGTATTTCGGAAAGACATATATAATACTACTTATTAAGAAGGCTAACCACAGACTGGCTTGCCTATAACCACAGAATGGCTTAACCAAATGTCCACAAAAAGTTGTGTCATGAATAAATAAGAAACTAAATTATTGTGCTAACGCTTCGGGGTAGATAGCGTAATCTGATAAACTAGGACATAATTAAGATTCAATCTCACTCCAAGCAGCTTTTCTTTAACTGAGCCTACCCAGCTAAACTATTTTACCAGCAGAAAACTTAGGGTTGACTGACTATAGACAGACTGGTAGATTAAAAATTTGTCAATGAGTAAACCAACATACCCGAGCATTCTGGGGTCTTAAAAACGAAATACAAAGAATTCCAAACTAATGAAAAAATTGGTTCGATATTTATGATCAAATGGTACCAAAACAACACCAACAGAAGTTTATCAAAACCCAACTTTCGACTAGTTGCAAATAAACAATTAGACACAATCATCTCATTAATTAAAAAAAAAATTACCTTTTCAAACATGGCATTAGGTAAGCTTTGCATGAACGCTTCATAATTATTGAAAACCCATCGCTGCGCAAGGTCAAAAGCCAATTCTTTGGCCCTTGGATCACCGGTCTTTTCAAGTCCCATAACCAGCATGTGCTGGAGAGGAGGCCAGCCATTGGGAAAGTCCCACTGTTGGCTTGTCTGCATCAATGATGTTGGTACACCACCAGGAAACCTTAAAAATATTTTTTATTATAGGAGGAAATTGCATGGAAAAAGTAAAATTTAATGACGCCCAAAATTAGAAGTTAGTATGGGCTCTTAATAATTCCAAGATGAACACAGCTCAAATTTTCCTTTAGTTTTCAGTTTATCACATTAGATGTACATAGACCCAGTATACAGTTGAACAGGAAAGTAACTAATTCTAGGAAGTCTAATGGTAAAATGCAAAAGGGAGTTCCAATAACTTACAGACCTCTTTTGTAACAATAGTGTTTTAAAAGCTCAGGAGAATGTTACGATCCGTTACATATTTCATAAGTCTGGACATTTCTCTCCTTATTTACACTGATGATGTTTTAAACCTTAGCCGGACGCTGTCATCAATTGAGATTTTTTCCGTTCTTAGTTGCGAATATGGAAAAATAGGTTTGTCTTTCAGCGAATCCAAGAGTGAGATTCTTATTTTGGTTAGCCTCAAGCTGCCACAGAAGGAGTGCAGCTAAGAAGTCAAAATGTTAAGAAGTAAAAATCAGGCAGCTGATCGCTACTTACTGTTCGGCTGAACTCCAGCTGCAGCTGAGAGTCACCGTGAAAGATTTTTTAAAGTCTAGATCTGTCTCGTGTATTTTCCCAGGCAACGATTGAGTACTGATCTATTTTTTATTTGTATTCTTGTGTATATGCTGTATTATTTCTATTTTTCATATTTACTCCACTGTAACACCCTCGTGTGTTCTACGGACTACAGAAATTGTCATTTATTACCCCTACTTCTAAGGGAGAACATAACAAACGCAGGAGTTAACGTTCTTTGATGGGAAGTTATTTCAGTTGTTTAAGTTCGATTATTATTTTTGTTTAATAGCAAGATTTGCAACACCAGCAACAACACCTACAAGCTGCTAGTCTTAGCAATAAGACACCGCATCAAGTCTTACAGTTAAAGGTAGAAGTTGCTTTTTAGGAGTCCAACAGCCTGCCTTACAAGTCATACTCTGGATCCCTCAGTGATGTCAAGTAAGCTTTGTGTCAAGTAAACTCTGGTGGGCTGTCATTTCCGACAACTTAACACATACATATATAGCGATAACCGAGCCAGACAGAAGAAGTCCAAGAACAAATAATAATTTCCAGGAGGATTGAATCCGATCGAGATAAGCACTCTTAGCAAAGATCAGCTACGAAATAAACTCCCAGAAGAATGTTGATATGCTCTTCACGGTATAATTTTTAAAGACTAAGCCGAGAAGCTAGGGCGGGACCTTAAAAGCCTCCTTGGGTGATGATTAGCCCAACTTATGATAAAATCACAGTCAGCACAATAGCGTTGACTTCTTAAAGAATCATTATGTTTCTTGCATACTTTTTTCCTGGTTTTATCATGACGAATGGGTAGTGTTAGACTTGGAATACATATATATATATATATATATATATATATATATATATATATATATATATATATATATATATATATATATATATATATATATATATATATATATATATATATATATATATATATATATATATAATATATAAATAAAATAAATACATTTATTACCCATCAATTAAAACAGATGGAGCACAACAAAAGACAAGAAAAAACGCAAAAACACTAATTCTTCTGAAACAAACAAAAAAAAAAAAAAAAAAAAAAAAAAAAAAAAAAAACAAAACAAAACCGAATGCCAACAACTGCGGGAGAAACAAAGCCCCGGGATGGGCATTAAGTGTAAAATTATATCGAGTAATCTGCGCTAGGATAGCTTCTTCAGGATTCATGATGCCGTACCGATGCGAAACATATCGATTGCTTGTCCATGGTGGTAAACGCAACAAAAACTTTGCATACTTGTAGTACACTGAACGCAATTTCAGCTCATATCTGTAGCCGTAAATATACGCCAGAATGGGCTGAGGTACAAATAATGGGGCAAACCATAGCATTGTACACCCGGGCCAGCAGACGACGGTCAAACTTCCGCTTATTTGCACATACTATTATATATATATATATATATATATATATATATATATATATATATATATATATATATATATATATATATATATATATATATATATATATATATATATATATATATATATATATATATATATATATATATATATATATATATATATATATATATATATATATATATATATATATATATATATATATATATATATACACCAAATCAGAGAAACTGTGCAAGGTCAAGAACTGAGGAGACAAAATCTGATTAATTAATTTTACGGTGAAAACGCTTATTCCGAATAAAATAAGCTGCAAATGAATTTGCTTCTAAACAAAAAGGCGAATGAAAACAATCCAACATAGAAACATATACTTACTTCAAGGCATTACTTTTTTCAAGGTAATCGAGTACTCTGGTGGCAACGTCTTCATGATGAACTGTTTTGGGATCGTAGCATCCTACGAATAAGGGAGTCAAATTAGAAACATAAAAGTTCGTGTTCCATCTCCGATGTGCTGAATCGTAATCAAACCAGCTGCCAACTTCATCATCCCACAAAATGGCATTAATCGACGTTTTCCATTCACTGTACAAATCAGAATAGACAACTGATACGTTCTCTCGACCTAACTGCTTTTCAAAGCGGGACATAATATCGAAGTCCCAAGCAATAAAAGAATTCAGGTCTACAGGTAGTATGTCACGGGTTCGAACATGTGACAAATTGGTTTGTATATCCCCGTTCCAATACCATCGGCTTGAGAAATCCCATCCTGTTTCAGCGCCAGCTGCTATGTTCATATAGAAATCCAATTGTGCTTCTAAATCAGGGTTATGATGAATTGCTTCTATATCTTCCTTGTACGATTCAGGACGGGGACCACCAACTTTAACATCATAACGGATAAGCCGGTGCCCGTCAACGTTGACCGTTCGCTCCCGAAGCCAAAAGTCCATCTCTTTCTCCAACAGGTGAATGTTTTGCCTAAGAAAACAAATAATAATTTACACACTGGTTATTAACGTACAAAACTTATGACGGGTAAAGAGCACACATTAACCAATATGCCCTAAGCAATCTGCAGTCAAATAAGCAGTTGCAGTTTAATAAATAGTTGCAGCAATATGCAGTCAACTAAGTTTATCAAAATTTAAGCAGCCAGAAAATTTATAAACTCAGGTGTACACATATTTGCATAATTATATATTAAAGAACTATTCGCAATGGGATTTGACGAATACCGAGAATCAACTAACGCTAGATCTTTTCAAAGTCGATGTTTAGTTCAAGCCGACTAACTAGAATATCTTCAGCAAACTCGGATTGGCTACCTTCCAAATCACAATTTTTTAAAATTAAAAAAAAAGATCTTGGCTTAGCGTCTACAGTATTGGGCTGGATGAAATCACGGCACTAGTTAATTTTCATTACGAATCCTTATAAATTTCTGACTGAAATTTTAATAATCCTTCATAAATCCCCAATAAACTTCCGATTGGCTACCACTTTCAAATTACGATTTTTTAAAACTACAAAAATTAAGCTCTTGGCTTAGCATCTTTAGCATCAGCTATTACTTAGCTTTGGCGTGGATTGAGCCTCGACAATAGTAAATTCTCATTACTAATCCTTATAAAATTTTGATTAAAGTTTTGATAATCCTTAACAAATCCTTAATAAAATTCCAATGGGCTACCACCTTCAAATTATGATTTTAAAAAATTAAGCTATTGGGTTATCGCCTTTGGCATCAGTTAATACTTGGCTTTTGAGTGGGTTGAACCTCGGAAAGAGTAATCCGGGTTGCAGCAGTAGCTAGCAACCTAGTAAGAGACGATCACGTCCAATACTAATAAATACAATACCCCATACTAAAAAAAAATAGTCAGATCGAAATTCAAACTATACTATTAGATTCACCTTGTCCAATAACCCTATGAAGAAAACTTACAGCACCTTGGCTTGAATAATGAGGAAAATCCATAGGCTTGAAAAACAAGATAAGTTGCTTGAACTACGATATTCTGCATCGACGGTATCTTTTTTTCCCTATATTTCTCCACAGCTAGTGGGGTATTGGAACATCATAGAGAGCTGTTTAATGACTCATTTGAAAGGAAATTGCTACATCTAGTGCCTTTTGTAATAAAAAAATAATATATTTAAATTCTCATTAGGAATGGCTCTTAAGGTAATGTATTGCTTTTCCGACAGGTAAGTATTAGTTTATTACTATGACATAAGAAGAGTCTTAATGTATAGAGTGCCGAATATAAATATAACAACATATAAGTAACTTTCCACCTCGTCTCCCAACCGAAAGCACTATAGTTGTTTTTTCTCTACACAAAATGTCCCTGACTTCTGCGCATAGCAAACAGAGATGCCTCAGTAATGAAACGAGTTGTTTAAGAAAATGAGTTACGTTTAAAGAAATGAGCCATGCCCAGTACGAACGAAGCCAAAATGAGGTATTTTACCTAATATAATAGAGAGAAAAAAAATCATATTGGGAGCTTTATAGAAAATAGGACACTGGAATTTTTTCTTTTTATACCTTCATAGCTATGACATAGAAAAAAAAACACGCAAGAGCCTTAGAGATAGAAAAAAGAATAGGGTCCTAATTCTTGCTAGTTTCATCTATTTAATCTATTCTTCCATTCTCAAAATGTAGCGTGACCCCGGGTTAGCGGTGCAACCTTACTATGGAATTTCACAGAATATGGGCTCTATTCTTGTTTTTAACGCTTATGTTTAGAACCCTTCAACTAACAGAGTTGAAAAAAAATGTCAGCCCCTCCCCCTCTATGTATGTCCTGGCATAGGATTGTTTCTTTTCTCTTTTTTAGTCGTTTCTCGAAGAACCAGCTGATTTTTCATAATAAAATCAGAAAAGGAATAAATACGAAAAACAGGAGAAGGAAAAACATATACAATCTCGCTCTCGTATAACTTGCTCATACCGATCCCGGGTAAGCCAAATATACTTACTTTAAAAATTCAACGTCTCCTGTAACATTAACATAAAGTTCCACCATTGGAGCAAGAAGTGGAGGCTGAGATCGTTTCTCATAGTATATCCTTCCACCATTGGGTACAAGACCAATGGTATCCACCATCAGCAAAAAGTTCAACAGCATACCCTTCACCGTCTCATGCATGCCCGAGATAAGGAGCCCTTTGATAATCCAATATGAATCCCAGTAGTACGTTTCACGGAAACGACCGCCAGGAATGATGAAAGGGTTAGGGAGATACATCATCGAATATAATTGAGGATTTATTCTCACGTCGTCACGGATTTTTCGACCTGAAAGATGAATGATTAACAGTTAAATCTTGATGTCCAGCTAAGATTAAAAAAGAAGGAAATAACGAGGAAGGCGGAGATAAAAAAAGTTCAAACACCTACCTAAATAGGTTAGTATTATCTTACTGTGGTGGAAGGAGGGGTATGAATGCCAAACTGTCAAGAATATTTCAATACCAGGAAATTTTCTCCTACAGAATAAAATCTGCAACCTCTACCAACTGGAGACCCTGTTGTGCCCCTCTTTTGTGTTGCATTATTTTAACAATACCCGAGTATTTTGTTTTAATTTTGTGCCCAGTCTTTGTTTCAATTCCCTATTTTGTTCCATATCAATAACTTTTGTTCTGCTTTAAATAAAATAACTTTTTAAAATTGATTAAAGAAACGTTTATATTTAGATTATTTTTATTTATTTTTTCTCATTCTCTTCCCTCCATTTACCATCAATGTGTTTTGGCAATTTGAATGATGATGGCAATGTTTCAATCCCCCTGTTCAAATATTTTAAGGCCATTAAAGCTAATTAAAATCAATAAATACCATTACATCTGTGTTACCCATCAACGTAATAGGGGGACGGAGAAAAACTTCTAGATCCCTTATCAGGCTACTGTCCACGTGCCCTTTATGTTTAATTTGCATCAGTTATTTGACAGGACTGGATCGATCATTCACAATAGAATTTTACTAATATTAAAATTCGGTCTATTCCAAAACCCGGTAATAGCTGATGTTAGTAATCAGATTTTACTATTTAACAACGGATAATTTAAATACTGAAATAAACTAATATGGTAATCGTCCCAATATAGTCATATAGTCCTTGTTTCTATTATCGCACAAATGTTCTTGAGCTCTAAGGAACTCCATAGCTCCTCCCAATTCTTTTTATTCCACTTTTCCATCTATTATATATCTTTTTCTTCTTCTTCATGGCTGGATTAGCATGCAGACACTGTCGCATAATCTTATCACTGGAGTTGAATTCCGGGTCCTGCAGGGGGTTGCTGCAGCTGACTTCAAACTCCCGAGTCCCATGTTTCAAAGCAGAGATCAATCTCACTACATCACTACAGGACCATTTATGATGTACCCTCTTCTTGTTTGGATTAGTAGTAGACACTTTCGCATCATCAGGATCAAATTTCGACCCAGCATTGTGTTGCTGTAGCTGAGTTTGAATTCTGGGTCAGGTATTACTTTAATCATTTATCTTCTTCTTGTTGTTTGGATTGTAATGGAGACGCTTTCGCATATTCTCATCATCGGAATCAAATTCAGGGCCCTGCAGCAGTTTGCCGTAGCTGAGTTGCAACTCTGGGTCCGGTATTACCAAGCACATACGGTTACGAAGGACATCCTTTGGCCCAATGAAGACAAAATGGTGATTCTATATTGGAAAAAAGCCTAGAACCTGACAGCGGTAACCTAACTCAGTTTTCTTTCAATGGATATCTGTGGTTGACATTGTTGCTGAGTTAAGGGCTATCCTGTGGATAGCCCTCAATTATAAAAATTAATGAAAAACATAGGTACTTCTTTTTTTACGTAGAGGTCACATCGCTCTTTACTTAATTTTATTTTTTTTAACAATTTCACAGTATTTCATTTCATTTTCTCATTTTGCAGAAAATACTGGGTCAACACCAATATGAAATGTTTCTGCCTACATATTTGAGTCCTTTTCAACAGCAAATTTAATCAATGTAGTTCGCACAGTTTTTTCTTGCAGATTTGTACAGTTTAATCAGAGGTGGTTTTAGGGGAGGGAAAGAGGGGATGCTTACTCCGGGCGCAGAAATTTTAGGGGCGCATAATTTCAAATAAATGATCTAACGGTTATGAACATTTTGTGATTTTTGAATTCTATTTTTATTAAAATAAAGTAGAGGGCGCAGTTAACACATTAAAATAACTTATAAAATGGACGTAATTAATAATAATCTAAATAATAAACTAAAAAATAAGAAAAATGAACTGAAAATTTTCTGGGAGACAAGAGGGCGGGGGGCTACTCGAGATTTTGCCCCGGGTGCAAGAGAGGCCAGAACCACCACTGAGTTTGATACGTAAAAATGTTTCAAATTACATTTTTTATGAGCGAAGTAAATTTTTCTACTCAAAAGTTAATTTTACCTCAAGCGTTTGTACTTGCCAAACTGTATTTTACCATGGCCATCCACAAGTACTATATATCTCGCCCATATGGGACTTTTTATCAAAGACAGAACATTTTTGCCTTTATTTGAAGTTTCTCTTAAGTTACCCGTTGTATTTTAGGAAAAGTTATGTTTTGCAAAAATATTTAGTTTCCGATTCTTTAGTGGCTGTTAGCTCTCAGGAGCGTGTATGTTTTCAAGAGAAGCCTAGATAATTTGTTTCAGGTTTGCTTTTTCGTATTATATATATATATGAGTATTGTATTGAGCAATTTTGTGCTTTGTATTTGTGTGATTTAGAAGTCAAAATTTCTTTTTCGGGTCTCTTCTTTCCTTTTTCATTTATTTACTCCATTTCTTCTTACATGTTTTTAAGCGGGCAAAAGCAAATTTTTCTTATGAGAAAAAAAAAAAAAAAAAAAAAAAAAAAAAAAAGAGCCAGAAGTGCTGTATTTTATAAAGCCTTAAAATGAAGTAGACCGAGCTTACTAATTTGAACTAAGAATAAAATTCAAAATTTTTTTTTCTATTACTATAACTTTTGGTTAAAAGGAATTATGGATTCGAATTCAAATGTTCAGTACCATACCGTATTTATTTTGAACCGTTCAAGTTCGTAACAAATATTTATCACGGTTTATTTATGGTTTTAAATAAAAGAGCAACATGATTTGTGAGATTATTTCAGATCATTTGGAAATATATAAATACAAAGGGTTGAAGTCGGTACAATATTTTTTATTAGAAAAGGACAATCAGAATACTGAATTGGTTTGCCTAAACCAAAGGGGGCAATGACTTCCCGCCGCCTGGTGCACATCTCGGATCGCCACGTGATCCGCGCATTTCCACTACGCTTGTCATACTCCCCAAAACAGTTGTAACAGTTTCGCCACGCTTGGCATGCGCCACGTGGTGTATATGATTTCTGAGATAGATCAACCTCTCGGTCTAAACTCAGTGACTGTTTTTGCATCCGACATAATTCTTTATTTGAGCTCTTTTTCGTCAAGTAAGTCTAATGCGGGGCTTCCACCAGGGTCGCCACCCCTAGTGGTTTGTCACTATTTCTAGTGATTTTTTATATTCCCTAAAAAAAATACTAAATCAGCACATAAATCACTAGACTATTGAAGAAAATCATTAATTAACCAAAAAACACTAAAGTCAAGAGATTTTTTTTCACCGGGCAACCTGGCTTCCACAAAGTCAATTAAGCTAAAAGTATTTCTCAAAGTTCACACATAAAGGTTTGTCCCGCCCACGCAAACAATCCACCATTTCAACTTTACACCGAATAATAGGCTACAGCAACTTAGCTGACATTCTTGGAAGACTTCAATGAAGTTTAATTCTTCTTGACTACGAATAAATTAGACAAACTCATAGGAAAAACGACTTTTTTTTTAATTCTGTGAACAACTTCACGAACTTTATTGGCGCCGTGAGACCCGCATAAGGCTCCAATTTTAAATTTCAAGATCCATGCATTTTGGCTATTGAATAGCTCTTAAATTTGCCTCGTTTTTGTCATGTAATCAAGTAGTTTCAGATTTCACTTACTAAGAACTATAACTCGAACTGGATTTCGAGAAGCCAACATGTCACCACCAACTATACACAAAAATTCGTAGACAGGGATGTAATAGGAAGCAAAGTCGTTAATACATCAAAAAGAGAAAACAGAGCAGGCAACACATAAAAACTATACGCTATTCTGAAAAGCTCGCATAAATCATGAGATTCCTCTGAGATCTGGACCCAAAGCCCTGTCATCCGCTACCCAGTACACACAAAAAGGACATACCTAAAAACGTCCAGGCTTCATGAAGAGAATTTCCCCATATTTTCAAGTTTGTATCTCTAATACCTTCCAAAAAACTTGGGTTAGAATGCCAATCTATCGGATCCCATTCTTCAAATTCTGACCCTTCTGGCTCGAAGTGTAGATTTATAAAAGCAGCCAGTTGGTCCCGGCTGGGATTTTGATCGGTTGAGTTCATCAAAACTTCAAAGCTAGCTAAAACTTCTTCTGGATTTATCTTTAGCTTTTTATCTACAAAGGTTTTCGAGTCTCGAAACAGACCTGCCATCTGTATTGTATGGAGGAACGTTCCATGGCAGTAAATTTCGCTGAAAACAGAGAATAATATACTAATCAATGTCAATAAATCATTTTGGAATGTAATTATTTATAATAACCAATTTAAAATGGTGCTACATTGGGTGGAATAACAAAACGACTAGGAAGTAGGAACCATAGCGACAGCAATGCCACAACAGCATAAAAGCGGTACCGGTTGATTTTTACGCATGCGAGGGCTTGAATATTTTTTTTTTCTAAAACTAAAACGAAGGCGCAAAAAATGGCTGGAATATAATGTCAAATTTTTTATATACACTGTCGTACTCAAAACAAAGGTGACATATTCTTGGTGATTTTACAAGAACACAAAAAAAAACTTTTTTCGTACAAAAATCTTTGAAATTAGGCTACCTACTTTTTATTAGTAAGTTTACCAGACGCTATATCCAAGACAGCTCCGACAACGGAGAAGAAGACAGGGAAATACAGGGCCAGAAATTATAAGATCTCGTCTTTGTGTAAATCGTAGAAGTAATACATTTGTTTGTTAATACGACAAGCCTAGTATCAAAAAACAGAAGGAATAATACATATACAGGGCCATAAATTATAAGATCTCGTCTTTGTGTAATTCGTAAAAGTAATACATTTCTTTGTTAATACGACAAGCCTAGTATCAAAAAACAGAAGGAATAATACATATACAGGGCCATAAATTATAAGATCTCGTCTTTGTGTAATTCGTAAAAGTAATACATTTGTTTGTTAATACGACAAGCCTAGTATCAAAAAACAGAAGGAATAATACATATACAGGGTCATAAATTATAAGATCTCATCTTTTTTTATGTACCTACGTCAATAGCACTATAAACCTTCGCTATCAATTATCACAGAAACAATATTTACAAAAAAAAGAGAAAAAACAATTCTATTTGTGTCAAAGTTTATTGATTGAAGTTGTTTTTTCTTTTCGACTTTTGTTAAATATTGCATATGGTCAAAATTCGATCAGGCTTGTCACTAAAAGTTTGTCAAACTTGACTTGATTTTAGATGTTTTGTTTATTTAATTACGATAGTATCTTGAACATCAAATTTTTCTTATCAATGCTCTCTTATCCAGCATCAAAAATGACCTTTCTTTAAATAGATTTCTATTTCTAGAAATCCAACATTTTCCCAGCCTGAAATGTCCGATGGATTATAAATCAGCGATGCCAAGATCGACGTAACGTCGATATATAATCTTATAAAAACCAGATCGACGTTGCCAAGTGCACTGGCCCAAGGTCTTATACACGATTGGCGTTTTGAACCGTACGATTGTTAACACGCCGAGTTTTGAGTTAACTTCGCTTTTCATACACAATCCAGTAAATTCAGCAAAGTGACGAAAGTGACTAACAATATCTTCTGATATGGGACAAATTTATACTGAACCAAAATTTTAGAAAATTGGAAAACAAAAGCACAAGTGAAAGTCAAGTTTCTACGCCGACAACACAACAAATTCCGCTTTAACTCAATTCTGAACAAAACTTACCTAAGCAAGGGCCACAGGGGAGGACAAAGGGAGGCTTCAGCCCCCCCCCCCAAAAAAAAAGACAAAAAATATTCAGAAAGTGCGAAATTTAACAGAATTTGCAACAAATGTGCTTTACTGATAAAAAATAATCTATTTTCCCTCCTTCTGGGAATTTTTGGCAGACTCCCTTTTGCCCCTTCCATGAAGTTCCGATTTTCTTTAAATCTTATGTCATGATCTACCCCCCTCCCCAATTGAGAAACAACCAGGTTTTGTTTTGTCCCCAAGGGGTGGACAAAAAGCACAATGTTTGCCAATCTATCATTCTTCTTTTGTAAAATCATGAATTATCTCAACATTTCTTTCATTAAAGCCCTAGAAGGTGAGATTGAAGTGGGAGCTTTCGTATAGCTTATTACATGATGTGTGGTCAGTTAAACAAGTAGGCTTATCTAAAACTATCCTTAAACATTTCTCGGGAAAAAAAAAACGTTTCTTTCTTAATCTTTCCAATCATCCACGTTTCAGTCATAGTTAACCAGCGTTGTTAACGTGGCTTCCATTATTCTAAACTTTTCGAAGACTTGTCTTCCTATTCTTCCGAACAACTTTCCATATCGTGATTTTCGTAATACTTAAACCCTTGAAATTGTTACGATCTTATGAAAAGTGATTGGTCCCACCAGTGCAGGTCCTTGACTGCTGACTCCTCATCAATTCTTAAACAAAATGCTTAAGCCGGTTTACAACCGGACAGCAACAAATCCCCAGAGCCTCCAGTTGAGTAGAGGTTTTATGCAACCCTGAATCCATCTTGGTAACTACGTAGTTTTCAGCTCTTGACAATGCACATATACACAAGAATCAAAGTCTTCCATAAGCAATGTCAAGCTTCTTACCTCTGCTTGATTCATTATATATTCAGTACTGCAAACATTATACTATGTCGAGGAGGCAAACCATAACAAATGGCGTAGATAGGAAAGTAGTTTACCCCCTCCCCTCCAAAAAAAACAACACAAAACAGAGAAGGAAGATCCATGGATCCAAATTCAATGCCATATTGTGTTATTTACTAGGCTATTATTACCTCAAGGGTGCCACTCCTCAACGTCACCCTACAGCCCTACTTACAGTGACGATTCTGGCTGACAAACTCGTGAAGGATATAGCCCGAAACCAATACAAGACGACGCAGGCAGGATTGTCCTTCAAGGGATAGGGGTGAAGGAACTTGTAACAGAGTGAATATTACCATAGGAAACAAAAAAAATGCACGGGGAATATATAATTTGGGCGACATATTTGCACATTGAGGAAGGGGGGTGAAAGCAGTAGGTATGAGTTTAGTACGCATAGAGAATATGTCGACTACACTTGGTTTAGCCATATTATGAAGTAAGAATTGTTAGTTTTTGTTGTCTGGTTTCCTTATGTAGAGTGAACCTACTAAACTCATACCAAAATATTGTTTTTTTCTTACATTAACTTAATCTACTTTTTCCACGGACAAAAAAAGAAACACTTTAGTACTTAAATATGTAGAGCAAAAATTGTAGTGTTTCCAAAAGAGCGTAGGCTTCCAGCAAACACTATTAACATGGCTTTGAAAAAAAAGAAGATTTTTGAAACTGACATGAACTCCCATTTTTGAACCTTGGTCCCAAAAAATGCAACAAATAACGTTTTATTACCATAAAGCTTTTGCTAAATTTTTAAACCTTGATGACAAGGCAAAGGAGTTCCTGCTTGTAGCAGAAATACCATCATTGACCGAGCACAATAAAAACCAAAATCCTCTGTACTTGTTCGAGCATTGAAGCGAACAAATCCTCTTGGCTCAGATAACATCTCAACATTATGTTAAAACGCTGCTACATTCAGCAAGTTTGTTTATTATCATCCTTGCTCTAACTATGCTCTAAATTATGGACTCAATCAATAAGAGCTGCCTATATTGTCCCTGCCCCAAACAAAACAGGGATTCATTGAACATACGCTGATTAAGGCTTCTATGTAGTATATTATGATGGGAAAGCATAAAAAAGTGTTTCCACGGGAAGGCGTCAGGACATCGACACGTCAGGGCCACTACCGTCAGGACATCGACAAAATTCGTCAGGACATTGACACGTCAGGACATCGACTGTCACAATCGCTACCCGTCAGAACATCGACACGTTAGTTCATCGACAGTCACAATCACTACCCGTCAGAACGTCGACAGTCATAACATCAACAGTCACAATCGCAACCCGTCAGAACGTCGATAGCCCTAACATCAAATGTTTTTTTTCATAACGAAATCCGTCAGAACCACTAACAGTCAGAATGTCGACAGTCATAACATCGACACGCCATAACATTTAAAATTTTAAAACTTCAGTTTTTGGGGGTTTAGGGGGGAAAGGTACATAGGTTAGGTTAGGTTACGTATTTAATATATACTATGCTTTACCCGCATCCCCCTGATGGGCAAATATATAGCCAAAATTTGTTTCTAAACTATTATATACTTATTACTATTATATAAACTTATAAATTTTTTTACATAACGAAAATCCGGCAGAACCACTAACCGTCAGAACGTCAACACGTTCTGACGGTTTTTTTTAGATGTTATGACGTGTCGATGTTATGACTGTCGACGTTTTGACGGGTAGCGATTGTGACTGTCGATGAACTGACGTATCGATGCTATGACTGTCGACATTCTGACGTGTGGCGATTGTAACTGTTGATGTCCTGACGCGTCGATGATCTGACGGATTTTCCTTGTCAACGAAAAAATGTTTAGTGGTTGTGACGGTTAGATGAAATGGTAGCACCCTGTGTCCACCTCAAAAATATCAGTATCCATGTCCAAATAATCTTCTAAATGACGGACAGCATGCATTCCGATGGGAACGGCCCATACTAGACAGATAATGGCTCAGCATTGAAAGTGTCTTGACTCAGGAATATCACATAGATGTATTTCGAAAGGATGTCGGCCATTTGGACATAAAGGCCTGATAAAAAGGATTCTGGTCCACTCTCTTTTTCTTAAATTATCAGAGACACGGGGCAAAACCCAGCCAAATCTACACCACCTCACTGACGGCAGAGCAGTTAATTGAGTCTTTTCAAGAAACAGACCCCCTTTTAATGCCGCCTTATTTCTTAATGTCATTCGAGAGATCGAGAAGTGAACTAATAGTTGGATGATTAACTTCAATGCAGTAAAAAATAAAACAGGTGCTTGCCTTCCGATCAAAGGTTCCACTCTGTCAACCCGTAGTTTCTTCAGAAATGAATCCACAAAGTTTACCCCTCCCCAAAATTAAATTTATTATATTTTCCTGGGCCACCAAGCTTGTTTGGATCTGATCGCTTCTGCGGTAGAATGCTGGAAGCAATTCTTGTTCCGAAAGCCTTCCATCCAGCTGATATTATTTTTTTGGAAAAATCCGGAATATGACTACTTGATAAATATGGTTATTATTGTTATCAGTGGACTCATAAAAGTGAGTCCAGGCACACGCCAGAAAGGCCCATTGCCTCCACCTAAAAAAACCCAATATAGCACCAATAGCTACTGGGCTATTGGTGCCATCTCGGGCAGGGCATTTTGAGATAGGGCTTCCCTATCTTTTTCATTTTTAGATGAGCCTTTCTTGGTAATGTAAATATTCCCACAAATATTTTTCCCATCGGAATAACCCCAACCAGCATATTCAGACCAGCTTGAGCAGGTAACACTCGTTCCTCAAAATGTGAAATTTGATCCTCAGATCCAGTACTAACAAGGGCATATCCTTCTTTGAAGTCAGATTGCCCCCAAGGAATATCTTCTTGCACCAAGGCTGGTGCTTCACAGGTCCAGGGGGATTGAACCCCAGGTACAATTTTGGCACCCATCATCGGCTTACCATTACTGGTCAGACACTGGGGACGACGGCCAGAGGTTGAACAGTGACTAAAATTAGCATGACCATGTTGAACGTTGATACCACTACCCTCCCTGATAAATACGATTACATATTGCCCACTCTATTATGGGGTTCCCGAGTATTCACACCACTTTAGACAATCCAACTAAGGCTAGTAAGGTAGTCTACAGTGCTGCCAAAGACAATGTTTGTTTGTGCAAGATAATCGTCTTTACTCGTCTCCTTTTAAGAGGAATACCATTATTTGTTAAGGTGACAGAATAAACAGGTAGGATCACTTTCGTCACCTTGAAGCACCCGGGACAATCCACTTGAAAACAGCTCTAGAAGCCCGCCTAGAATCATCTTACTGAAGGGGGGAGGAATATATTTTGTCAAAACAAGCATTTAAGGAGAGGCGTTGAAACCCACTAATTAAACTGGGTAGTTGGGTAGTAACATGGCCAGCAATAGTGTATCAAGCAGCGGGAAATATAACAAAGAATTCGAGAAAATATACTTCATATTTCTTTTCAAAATGAACTATGGTCTAGATCCAATAATTTGTAAATAAAAATTAGATTATTTGAGTCCAGAAACATAATAGTTAGTATCAGGTATTTTCTGTATTAGCGTTGTCATTTGAATTTACTATAAAATTAAACTAAATAAGATAAACATCGTTTCAGATACTTAATTGGCTCTTAGGCAGTCCGTCCTAAAATGAAAGTTGTTAAAAATACTTCAGCAGGATTTAACGCCTATTTTAGTAGCGCGCTACAATAAAAGTAAAAGTATGTGGGGTTAAACTTGGAAACGGCCTAGTTCAAAGGTTCCAATGTATCTGCGAATAGCGTGAATATTTAACTTCCAGATCAAAAGCTATGGTGTCGAAACAATGGTACTTGTGTATTATATGGTACACACTCGAGGAGAGAAGTTAAGTTTAATCCTAATGAAATATACAAAAATATGATGAAAAGGTATGGGGGCCGCACAGGACGGATTATGGTACTTGTGTATTATAAACAACTCACTCAAGTTTACGTTGTGTAAAACTAGAGAACAAACTGGTTTCTTCGGTACTTTAAAGGCAAGTTTGGACTATATATTTGCACATTAGGGAGGGGGGATAAAGTATAGCGGGTCTTCATGCAAAATGTGTTAGGTAGTTTTTTCGCATATTATGAAGTAAGAATTGTTTTCTAACTTCAAATTGCCCAAATACTTTACCTCCACCCCTAATATGCAAATATACAGCCCAAATTACATATTTCCCATCTATTCTGTCACTTCTCTTGTCTCAAGCTATGCTGAAAGAAAATTAACGAAAACACCGGTTTGTTCTCGAGTTTTACGCAGCGTAAACTTGAGCAAGTGGCGTATAATACACAAGTACCCGCATTATATTAAATACCTAACTTAACCCAACCAAAATTACATTTCTATATATTAAATATTTTTCAGATATACCTACAACGTACATTTCAACTGAGACTAAGCTAATTTTCTTCAAATACTGACAGATGTAATAAACCGATTGTTGTCTGATTGAGTAGATCCTAATTCCCGAGTGTGTACCAAATAATACACAAGTGCCGAAACAATTAATATCCAGATAAAATCAAAGTAGGCTATAGTATATGGAAAGTATTACGACAGAACAAGTGGCGATGGCAACTGAAGCAAAGTAGTACATGTCCTTAAATTTCATCGAGGTAGCTAGAGATTTTCTTTCAAAAGTGAACTATGACTAAAGGATGTCATCATAGTGATAAAATATCGATCCTCCTACCCCCCCCCCACACACACCTAAAGGAGTTGAATCCTCCCTGGAATGGAGTCTCACCTATGCCTTCTGAAAATGAGAAGCCTTCAACCTACAGTCCTTTCCCTAGGAAGGGGGGGGGTAATGTCACCCCAAGGCATAGTTATTGGACCTTTCAATTATGCTGAATCAAATAGATATTTTTAAATTTTGATCGAAAAAGTGGGGGGGGGAGGGGGGCTAGTTGCCCTCCAATCCTCTTGATCACTTAAAAAAGACACTAAAACTTTATTTCCGCTCGAACAAGCCCCCTCCCGATCTATTTCGGACCATTGGTTCGATACGATCACCCCCGAAAAAAAAAGAATAAACACACATCTGCGATCTTTCTTCTGTCAAAAAATACAAAATTACACATTTTTATAGATGGGAGCTTGAAACCTCCAAAATATGGTTCTCTGATATGCTGAATCTGATGGTGTGATTTTCATTAAGATCACATGACGTTTTGGTGCTGTTTATCCCCTTTTTGAAAATCAAGAAAATTTTCATAGGCTCGTAGCTTTTAACGGGTAAAATTAACAATGAGTTCTATATATTCCAAATAAAAATAAAAAGCCATATGCATCTACTGTTTCTGTTACAGTAAATCTTCCAATCCTATATGCCCAAATATATACTCTGAATTGCATATATGCAATGAACTTTGTATTATTTTGACAAACTGTTAAATAACGGCGAAGGCCACACTGCCTTTCCATCATAAACAAAAACAAGAAGATCAATAGGGAATTCTTTTCGTATGACAGTGAAGATAATTTGAATGAATATTTTTTTTTTCCTCTCAATGAATCGAAGTCCTGATTGAACTTCGCTGAAGTAAGGATGCATAATTGGTCACATATTGTTGTGAGTCTTTCTTCTTTTATATATTTTTGTCTTGCTAAGGACGGCCCTTGGATATAGGCCGGAAATATTCATTAAAATTATCTTCACTGTCTTACGAAAAGAATTCCCTATTGTTCTTCTTGTTTTTGTTGTTTGAAACTAAAATCAATTTAGAAAAGAGTGACTTGCAGAGAATTCATTGCATATAGGCCTATACAGCTTAGGGTATATCTTTGCACATTAAGAGGGGGGGGGGGGTAAAGTGTACGCCCGACGGAATTGGATCTTATATTTGGATTGAGAATGGAATTCTGATTCTAAAGACAGTCTATTTCTTAGCTATCTCATGAGTGAGTTGTGTCTAATTAGTGAAAGTGAAACAATGCACTTTTAGGGATGATATATGTAAGTATCTACGATTGTTTAAAGCAGTCTTTAGGGTTTCCTTCAAGTATTCCCCTATGTTTAAGCTTTACAAAAGCCATCTCCTGAGTAAAACCTTAGGAAAACCATCTCCCTGAGTAAAACCATTTCAAATATCGTTTGCAATATCAACATTTACATTTTGATCTTCAATATTGATTTTCGGTCCGATATATACATAGGAGACTGGCCCACGATCGGCTGATTTTGACTTGTTTAATTCTCCATGAATTGATTGTTTAATTCTCCATGAATTGATTCAAGCGATAAGAAGTTGCTGAGCATGCCAAAGCAAAAGTAACTCATTCAATACCATCCTTGAAAAAGACAATTAGAAATACTCCGCCATTTTTCCACATGGATGCCTCTCTATCCAAGTGGTCAAGAGTGCCAAACCTGGGCCACCCCAGCACTGGTTTGGTCGTCTCTGGCTTACGTTTGGCCACCGGACAAAAGAAAAAGAAAAGTGACCACGGGAACATTAAAGCTTGTTTTTCGGCTATAAAATTAAGGAAGAATATGGTCAGCATAAAAAAACTACAAAATGAATTTCATTTAAGGTTTAAAAAAAACTAGTGTTAATTTCAAATTATACATTGACTGATCAACACCAAAAGTAAGCCGATCCGCTAATCCTGTTGTTCTACCTGTCAGTGGTTGCAGTTTCATTTCATCTTCTGTCTGTATGACACTATCCATCTCTTCAGTTAGCGTAAAGTCTCTTGCTTTAGTCTCATTCCAAAAGCGGACCTTATATTCTTCAGTAGCTACTTTTTGATAATAATAATATTGGGAACAGAATTACCTTTCTTGCTCTTCGGCTCAATAAGAATGTAATCACCAGCCTTGACTTTCTCAGTGTCAAATTAGAAGTTGTTGGTACGGGGCTTGTCTTCAATGTCTATGCTGGGGTCTGAAGAGTTGTTGTATACAGGATCATCGATGTCAGAATTGTCACTCTAATTGTAACTCTTGTTGCAAGAGACACGCCTTTTCCTTTTTAGTCTTTTCACTTGTCTGACTTTCTTCCGTTCCAGGACTAGGGCTTTTTGGCAGATACAGCTTTTATCCTAGCAATAATGCATTCTTTCATGGGGGTGTCAGTGAGCACTTCTGACTTTTTCATATTTTTTTTCCTGTTGATTTTTTGGGTTTGACTTGATTGATAAAATGCTGCAAGTAAAACAAAGAATGAGGGGCAGTCATCCAGCCAGAAGTATTTTCTGAGCTAATCATGATGGTTCTGGGTAAGCTCCCCTGAGTAAAATTTCCAGACACTGTTTTTGTGGGGAAATAAGTAGAGGAGGGACTGTGTTCCCAACACATTAACAACAGCACAAATTGTGGTAAACTGACCTCTTTCTGCTGACGTGACCTTCCCTACTTACTTCTGGCCTTGCTGTGCAATGATTTTACCAGGCTTGTGGATTTTTTCATACCTGATTCGTCAAAACTTCAGATGTCTTGTGGTCTGAACATGTGTTTATATAGGCCTCAATCCAGGTTCTTAAAGAAAGCTCCTAAACTATGACAGTTAACAGCAGTTGTCTATCATAGGCTTGTACTTATTGGCGTTCTTACTGATAGAGTTTTAAGGTAATCCATAAAACCACGGTACCAATCTTTCCCTGTAATTCCTCCACTGTCTCCACTGCCTTTGCAGTTCCGTTATCCGGTACTTTTTATGCTCTTAATAATGGCATAAGTGCATGCAAATTTACATGCTTCTAGGGGAATACAGTCAAAAGCATATCAGTTATCGTTTTCAAGTAAGTTTTTAGTCTTTTTTCTTGTTCCTCTGTAAATATTTATCATGTGTTGTAACAGGGTGTAATGAAATTCAGGTCCAGACTTTTTTGTGGGATATTCAGCTTCTCAACTTTTTTTTTTATGTAGTCTTGCAGCGTTCCTCTAGGGACACCCAAGGTACTTCCAGAGAATCCAACTGACTTCTTGTAGAATAAGACAGAAAAAACTGCCATTGTATTTTCTTCTGGATCACAGCCACCTTTCCTTATATTCTCTTCTGTTTTACTTTTAATCATCTTATCTTGAACGAAATTTAACAGGAAAAAATAAAAGTTCAGTTCACCTACTGTTCTGAAATGATTCAACAACGCCAGAGATAACACCGTTTTGGGTTTTAAGCTTGCCTTCAACCTTTAAATATGCTGTTTACACAGCTTTTACAAGCATATCCCACTTTTGGAGACCTTGGTACGGCATACCGAATCTACCCTGGGTATTGTGGCCGAACATGGGAGTTCACTATCCCACGGGATGAAAAAATACTAACAGCAAACTGGTGAAGATGGCACGTCTCGGAAGCTGCCAAAAACAGGCAAATAATAAGAGAATACAATGTGAGTTTACAACGCGAGTTTTCTAGTATTCGTAATTAGGCGTAGGCTTTCAGACAAAATTGAACAAAATTCCAGAGTTAATCACCATAAAATCTGATCCAATCTGATATTTTTGGTAAAAGTATTAATTAAAGTCTTTCAGAGCGTTTATAATCCATCAGAAGCCCCATAGGTTTTTATATTGAAACTGTTTGCTTTGGCTAAACGTGGGCCAGTCTCCCCTATACCAATTTTGATATTTAATTTTGCCCAACTGTAAACTTTTGAATTGAATTCTTAGAAGAAGCTGTTATCCAACCATAATGTGATTTGTGTCAAATCGCTTTTGTGGTGTTTATGTTTTCTGGAAATTGGAAGTAGGATAGTAGGTCTCTTGTGTTATACTGTTGCAGGAAAGGTAGAACATGGAAAATGTTAAAGGCCGAGTTTTAGTGAAATATAGAATGACTAGTTTCGAAAGACCTATATTCAAAGGACCTCGGGAAGTATTAGTAAGATCCCTCCCCTCTCCATCATAGAAGCGACTGCCCCCCTCTACACAAGATGCTGCCTACGCCCATGATACCTGGTCTTCACTGAATGTTTGAAGCCCCATAATGAGAAAGACCTGGCGAAGTTAGAAGCTTGTAAAGAGCTTCTCGGACCATGGAACCTTTGTTAATTTTCTAATTAGCTCACTAATAAGATAGCTAAGAAATGAACAAACCTTTAAAATCAGAATTTCATCCTGAAAACTTTCGGAAGTGAACTTTACCACCCCTCCCTTTAATATGCAAATACATTAGGGGTGTGTGTGTGCATAAAATTTGCAAATATATTAGAGGGGGGTGCATATAATGTGCGAATATATTACAGAATTTTTCTTCAAACTGAAGTCACTTTTCTTCAAACTTATGTAACAGTTTAAAATAATGAAAAATTCAATACAAATATACAATTCAGGGTATATGTTTATACATCAGGGGGAGGGGGATAAAGTTCATTTCTGACAAAAATGAGTTAAAATTCTGATTCTAAAGATATGTCGGTACTTGTGCATTATATCTCACCCACCGCTATACACAAAAGAAGTCAAGTTTGGTCAATGCTAATGAAACAAAATAAAATAGGATGAAAATATAATAGTTTAGATACACATTTGGATTATATATTTGCACATTAGGAAGGGTGGGGGGTAAAGCATAGCATATAATAAATACGTAACCTAACCTGACCTAGGTACTTTCCCCCCCCCTAAAACACCAAAAAACAACAGTTTAAAAAATGTAAACTCAATAAGAAATCACGCTTTGCGATCCATTTATATAAAAAATACCCGTTTGTCTGGTTTCCTGTAGTATTTCCTTGTACAGTATAAACCGGTGGGTGAGATATAATGCACAAGTACCGATATGTCTATTTCTTAGCTATCTCATTAGTGAGTTAACGGGAAAATTCACCGAACTTTGAAGCAAAAAGCCTTACAACAAAGAAAAACCTGAATAAATACTGAGCATAAAATTAAAAGAGGTCAAAATCAATGAGTGGTAATCAATTCCTTACAATATCCATAAAGGTACTTGTATGATATAACCCCTATTGCTCAAGTTGTTCATTTATTGACGCAATATAGAACCGGTCTTTTTTGTTAGTTTCTTTCAGCTTAGCGTGAGACAAGACAATAAGGAGTGATAGAATAGATGGAAAATATATAATTTCGGCTATATATTTGCAAACTAGGGGAGGGGGATATTTGGACCGTGTGAAGTTAGAAAACAATTTTTACTTTATAATATGCAGAATAATTGTACCTAGTACATTAGGCATACAGATCCGCTATACTCCCTCCCCCCTATTTTTCAAATATATAGCCCAAATTTCTTAGTAAAGTATTATATTTTATCATAATTAGGTATATTTCATTTAGGATTGAGCGTCAGAGAAACATATTAGAAGAATATTAGGTAGGGGCTATATCATACAAGTACATCCACAAGTCCCAAATATGGTTTAGACTTACCTAGCACAAACAGGCGGTAGTTGTTTTGCTCTTTCACTGAGAATCAGATCGCCTCTACAACTAACTGCTGTAGCAAATCCAAAAACGATGAAAAAACTCAAAAATGCGCACATGTTTAGTGATAAAATATCTTTTATTCTTTTCAACAGTCACTAACAAAAGTTCACTTTTTACTTGCACGTTTGCCTTCTCCTTTCTTTGGTGGACCTTTTCCTCTGAGTCTGCGCAATCTTTTCATTTCCGCTTTGAAATCCTGATGTTCATCTCTGGAAAGAGAATCGAATATCACTTCTATACAGAAATATCACAAAGATGTTGAGCAGGCGAACAGTCTGATACAAGGAATTATTGTATACAGTGTTCTCACCAACCCGAGAGCAAGGATAACTCTGAAGTAAGATCAGGTTATCAAAGGCAAAGGCATCTTTCTTAAAAAAACAACCAATAGAAAACTAGTTTACATAGTCTCAGCCAATAAGCATCGAGTAAGTATTTAGATCAACAAACAACAAATTCCCCCAGTTTAATAGCAAAAATGATTTACCAATTTTAACCTTGAAGAAAAATGCTAATACCTCAAGTTAACTTTCGCAACATGTTTGCCTGTAACATGCAAGTTGTATGAAGTAAAAACATTGCATATAATTCTAAATTTAGCACTATTTTTTTTTTAAGTTATCTTAGAAGATAGACTTCGTACGGACTATAGGCAGGGGTTAGCTCGAATTTAGTATTAGAAAATCTTGAAGGGTTGCCTCTTTTCGCCACAAACTTCATCCATACACAAGCCCAGAACACATGTTGCTTAAAAAGACTTTTTAAGCAGTATTAAAATTACTTTCGCTATAAGCCTAGAATTGGGGCAGTTGAGAAGAAAACATGTAAGAAAACAATTCTTGCTTCGTAATGTGCGGAAAAATTGTAACTAACAAATTTTGAAAGCGATTCCAAACTTTATCCCCCCCCCTCACCCATCATCCCAAATCATGCCCCCTATAACCCAAATTATGTATTTCCCATGCACTTTGCCATGCATCACTCTTGTTACACCCCGTGTACCCATACATTGAAAACGCTGACGAAATCAAGAAACGAAAAAACCTTGGGAAAGATTCAATTTGGGTATGTATCCCAAATAAAGGTGGGTTCCCCGATAAAGGTGCTTCAATAGTGTCGTATTTCATGTTTTAATTCCTAAGGATTACTTTGCAGTCCCAATCACAAGATTTACATCGTTATAACACGCGACAAAAAAAGAGTATCCACATTGACAAGTATAGTACTGAGATATCTAAATTCACCCCGTTCACGTCAATAGCCCGGTGCTGGGATGCTCACAAGGATTTTATTGATAAATTTTCTTCTATCCATTTAATAAAAAGGAATCTTAAATTTCATTTAGTTCAGGATCACTTTTAATTAAGCGTCTTTTTAATATGACTAAGTTATTTGTTTGGATTGTTGTTCTAGGTGAATGTGGGCCTCTCGGCTATCTTTTAGTATTAATTTATTTTTAATAATATTGATTCTTTTTTATATTTATATTTATATTTGGATCCTGGGCTAGCTGCTACTTTCATATTAGTGTTGTATTATTGTATCTTTGGCGTCGTAATTGTCTTTGTATTGTAGCGTAATTTTTTATTGTATCTTTGTCTAGGCCTAGTTTTTCGAGCTTGTCTCCCCATGGGCCTATGTCAATTATATACATGTATATGTTAATAATAAAATGATTGAACTTGAACTTGAGTTACCCCCATTTGGGGTAATCATATGGTTCAGCTAATCCGAAGTGCATTGGAAAGGCCTCACCCTGGGGTTGCCTTTATAATTATCCTGGCGGCTCTCTAGCCAGGTAAGTGGCTAGTAGGACTGGCTAAAAATCTAACATATTAGTAATGTCTTTCAAAATAAATCTGGTTTTCTTAAGTGCGACTCTAAAGCTCCAAGTAGAGAAATTATGTAGCCGTACACAAATTTTTCACGTTAATTAATCAAGTATCTAAATTATTTGTGAAAATAGGAGCTCCCCCGTTCGTTTTCATATGCTTCATTGTATTATGCGTATAACACTCGAAACTTTTTTACGCTTTTACACTTGTCTTCAGCCCCAGATTAATGAGATTTGATTTTTCACCTCCTCTGATAGTTTTCTTCCCCCTTAAAAACTTTTTGCCATCCATTTTGCATCACATTAAGAGATGAGCTGTTTTTTTTCTTGACCAAGATGTTAATTTTTGGGCATATTTTGTCCGTAAAACTTGATCTAGCCATCCTAACCTTTTTTCAGTTCAAGAAATGAAACAATCTTTTTAATAGTTCCTTGTTTGAGTTTTTAAGACTCAGTGTGAAAATTAAATGAATAAAGACCACATTTTACACCTTTACTTTTTACACATTTTTTTATTATTATTTAATTTCTGATCGTTTTTTTTAAATAATTCTGGGACATTCGGCGCTCCAATCTTAGAAATATTCCTCCCCTTCGAAAATCCCTTCCATGGAAATATCCTTTCATGATATAAAGAATACAGTTTAATTTGATAAACCCAGTGTTACGTGACTGAAGTAGGAGCCTTACAGCTTGCCTTAACACTTTGCTTATAATCCTACATCAGGCCGGGATATATGGCCATTAGTCAGCTCCCATAATTTATTTTGCGATAATTTTTTAGGTGGGAGTACGGTTATAGGGCCAACGAGGACCAGGTGCCAGCTCCCACAAGTTTTGGAATTAAATATCGTTTATACGGGGGGGGGGGGGTAAACGATAGCGTGTCGGCATGCCTAATTTATTACGCAAAAATATTTTGCAAATTATTTATTAAGAATTTTTTTATAATTTCATACTGTTATATAGTTTACCCCCGCCCCTAATTTGCAAATATATAGCCCTCGAAGCTCCAACTCGCGCGTCAAGGTAACTAGTTTTGTATTAAGTTTCTCACTCTGCTATAAACACGGTTGAAAAGTTTACACTTTATGTCTAAGCCTCCCCCCCCCCGTATGAAAAAACAGAAAAGGTTTGTCTGATTTGTAAAAAGGTGAAAAATGAATATAAACAGATTTTAATGCATTTTTAAAGTTTGTTTTCTTCATTCCCCCTCCCTCCGAAAAAATCGTTTTATAAACACCGTCCCACCAAAAAAATTTAGATATAACCCTGACAGGCTCATCAACATTAGTTTCCCGTCAAAAGGGGTGCACACATACAACTCGAAGGTATTGCGGATTGACTCCAACTCGTGAAGCAATTTCCAACATCCCCAGGGTTTTAAAAAATTTATTTTAGTGTTCTGGGCCCCCTTGTAGACATTTTTTCAAACATTAAGGTAATGTAAGCAGATACTACAGGTTAGCATCAATGAAATTTCGTAAAAATATTAATTGAGTCTAAAAGAAATAATAAAATAAGAGGGACCAACTTTGTCAAAAATTTAATTTCGGTTATAACTGTCAAATCACACGCAGCAAACATATAAGTTTGTCTTTAGATTTTCATATAAAGTAGAAAATATTTCCCATAATATGGAAGCTTAACTAAATTTATTCTAACAAAATGGAAATTTTCTAATCAAGACTTGGACAAGATTGTGGCCCTAAACCAGACATGTATGAACTAGCGCTTTAGCTAACATTTTTCAGAGTTAGCAAGGATAATTATCGTTAACTCCCGGAAAGTGGGGGGGGGGGTATATTAAAGTATTTTTCGAAATCTAGAGAGGAGAATTTTAGGTGTGTGCTCAATTTTTTTAACAGAAATATTCGAGAAAACACGCTCATTTGCTATGAGAACACCAAGGAAAAATTTACTTGTCTTTAGATTTCTAAATCGTATGAACATTTCCCCAATATCAAAGGTGATCTGAAAGGGAAAAAAACGCTAATTTGTCTTAGGAATCATGGTCGATGGTTCTTTAACAGAATTCAATTTTCAAATGAATAGCTTTTACGATGTTCGACCTATATTTGTACAATCTAAATTTCACGGAGAGTTTTGTTTTAAGAGGAACTGAAGTTTCCGACAAACACTACAAATATAGCAAAAAACCATAACTTACTTTCCAGTTGGCTGCAAGACGTCTCATAAGAAACATCTGGCTTTTGAAAGAAATTTACTTGTGAAATAACTGTTTGTTTCAGCAAAAGGATTTGATATTATTGTTCTTTATTAAGATTACAGCTGCAGCAAATTTTACAACCTAGGAAACATGACAGCAAGTGGAAAGGTGAAAATATTAGTGGAGGAGTTTGAGCGAATTTTGAAGCTACATAATCAAACCTCCGACGATGGAAAAATTCAACTACCTTAGATTCTGACTTGGCCCCATTTGAAAAAGTAACTGTGCAAATTCGCAAACACCCAAATTGTACCTCACAATTTGCAAGAGGTACGAAATACCGAAAAGAAGGGCCATATACTGGCACGAGAATAATTGAAATATTAAAAAAAGATGGCACTTCTTTTAAACCTCCAAGTACAAATCTTCGGCGATGGGAAAATTCAACTACTCTACATTCAGACCTCTAAGTTGATTTTTTCGATATCAAAATTATTTGTTTGTTAAGCTAGTTTTTAAATTCTTGTAGGTTTGAGTTTGATATATTGGTTTTTTTAAAGATGTTTTTTTTTGCCTTTAAGTTTGGATATAAAGAGACAAAAGAAACATCTTTTGTTCCGAGATTTCTTTTGGCTGAAGAAAGGATCAAAATTTTGTGCTCCACAATTGAAAAATTATATTTTGTTAAATTTGTGTGTAAATCAAGGTGCTATTTTTTTGCCTATAAATGTTCTTATACTAAATTGCCCAATAGCCCTTTTCAGGGTTAAAAAAGCTCATAATAACACTCGACACCTGCAAAACTTTATTTTGTTGTGCTATTTATTAGCATCCTAATCATTGTCGTAGAACTGTCTTAACCAGCCTCCTCAAAATACACTGTAATTTTCAATTTAATACCCTTAGCTGTTCCTGGATATTTTTGAAATGTTAGGATTGTGCAGAGCATACAAATTAGAATAGCACACCGAAATAAGAACTCATTGTGAAAATATAATACTAAATACAAACAACCCGATGGCGTGCCACCTCTCCCATCAGCGCGGTGGTGCGCCATCGGGCTGTTCGTATTTAATATCATATTTTTACAATGGTT